>NC_036842.1:54165744-54465744 GCF_002910315.2 Salvelinus sp. IW2-2015
GACATAATTCAAACGGTTTTAGAAACTAGAGATTGTTTTCTATCCAATAGTAATAATAATATGCATATTGTACGAGCAAGAATTGAGTACGAGGCAGTTTAATTTGGGAACGATAAATGTCCAAGTTGAAACAGCACCCCCTGTAGTGTCAAGAGGTTTCTCTAGGATAGGGGGCAGCATTTTCACTTTTGGATAAATAGCGTGCCCAATTTCAACTTCCTTCTACTCATCTCCAGAATATAAAATATGCATATGATTAGTATATTTGGATAGAGAACACTCTGAAGTTTCTAAAACTGTTTGAATCATGTCTGTGAGTATAACAGAACTTATGTAGCAGGCAAAACCCCGAGGACTAACCATTCAGATTTTCTTTTTTTTAGGTCACTGTCTGTTCAATGAGATATCATTGGGATACTAGATTTCTAAGGGACTTGTTTGCAGTTCCTACTGCTTCTACTGGATGTCACCAGTCTTTGGAAATTGGTTGAGGTTATTCCTTTGTGCAATGAAGAAGTACTGCCATCTTGAATCAGTGTAACGTAATGTGTACTGTTTGAGAGTTGCGCAAGACTAGAAAAGTAGCGTTAGTTTGTTGTCCTCCTGTATTGAAAACAGATACACCCATCTTCAATTTGATCGATTTATTAACGTTTAAAAATACCTAAAGTTGTATTACAAAAGTAGTTTGAAATGTTTTGGCAAAGTTTAGAGGTAATTTTTGAGATATTTTGTAGTGACGTTGCGCAAAATGGAAGACGTTTTTTTCTGGATCAAACGCGCCAAATAAATGTACATTTTGGATATATATGGACAGAATTAATTGAACAAAAGGACCATTTGTGATGTTTATGGGACATATTGGAGTGCCAACAAAAGAAGCTCGTCAAAGGTAAGGCATGACTTATATTTTATTTCTGCGTTTTGTGTTGCGCCTGCAGGGTTGAAATATGCTACACTCTCTTTGTTTACTGTTGTGCTATAGCATCTTATGCTTTCGCCGAAAAGCCTTTTTGAAATCTGACATGTTGGCTGGATTCACAACGAGTGTAGCTTTAATTTGGTATCTTACATATGTGATTTAATGAAAGTTAGATTTTTATATAATTTTATTTGAATTTGGCGCTCCGCATTTTCCCTGGCTTTTGGCCAAGTGGGACGCAAGCGTCCCCCCTATCCCAGAGAGGTTTTAAGTTGCTTCGGAGCCAGAAACAGAGCGGCCATGTCTATCAGCACCATCTTGTATATGTTATCACATGTTGGGGATATTTTGGACAAATGTTTTTTAAACATGCTTTATTAAGTCATCAGCAACAATAAAGACTGCTTATGTGTGAGAGGATTCTTCCTGGCTAATGATCTTGTACAGTACGCTGAGTGCCACCATCGTGTTTGACTGTGGTGGTATATACAGTCGTGGCCAAAAGKTTTGAGAATGACACAAATATTAATTTACACAAAGTTTGCTGCTTCAGTGTCTTTAGATATTTTTGTCAGATGTTACTATGGAATACTGAAGTATAATTACAAGCATTTCATAAGTGTCAAAGGCTTTTATTGACAATTACATGAAGTTGATGCAAAGAGTCAATATTTGCAGTGTTGAACCTTCTTTTTCAAGACCTCTGCAATCCGCCCTGGCATGCAGTCAATTAACTTTTGGGCCACATCCTGACTGATGGCAGCCCATTCTTGCATATTCAATGCTTGGAGTTTGTCAGAATTTGTTGGTTTTTGCTTGTCCACCCGCCTCTTGAGGATTGACCACAAGTTCTCAATGGGATTAAGGCCTGGGGAGTTTCCTGGCCATGGACCCAAAATAACGACGTTTTGTTCCCCGAGCCACTTAGTTATCACTTGCCTTATTGCAAGGTGCTCCATCATGCTGGAAAAGGCATTGTTTGTCACCAAACTGTTCCTGGATTGTTGGGAGAAGTTGGTCCATTCTTTATTCATGGCTGTGTGCTTAGGCAAAATTGTGAGTGAGCCCACTCCCTTGGCTGAGAAGCAACCCCACACATGAATGGTCTCAGGATGCTTTACTGTTAGCAAGACACAGGACTGATGGTACCGCTCACCTTGTCTTCTCCGGACAAGCTTTTTTTCCGGATGCCCCGAACAATCGGAAAGGGGATTCATCAAAGAAAATAACTTTACCCCAGTCCTCAGCAGTCCAATCCCTGTACCTTTTGCAGAATATCAGTCTGTCCCTGATGTTTTTCCTGGAGAAAAGTGACTTCTTTGCTGCCCTTCTTGACACCAGGCCATCCTCCAAAAGTCTTCACCTCACTGTGCGTGCAGATGCACTCACACCTGCCTGCTGCAATTCCTGAGCAAGCTCTGTACTGGTGGTGCCCCGATCCCGCAGCGAAATCAACTTAGGAGACGGTCCTGGCGCTTGCTGGACTTTCTTGGGCGCCCTGAAGCCTTCATCACAACAATTGAACCGCTCTCCTTGAAGTTCTTAATGATCCGATAAATGGTGATTTAGGGACAATCTTACTGGCAGCAATATCCTTGCCTGTGAAGCCCTTTTTCTGAAAAGCAATGATGACGGCACGTGTTCCTTGCAGGTAACCATGGCTGACAGAGGAAGAACAAGGATTCCAAGCACCACCCTCCTTTTGAAGCTTCCAGTCTGTTATTCAAACTCAATCAGCATGACAGAGTGATCTCCAGCCTTGTCCTCTCAACACTCACACCTGTGTTAACGAGAGAATAACTGACATGATGGTTTGGCAGGGCTGAAATGCAGTGGAAATGTTTTTAGGGATCAGTTCATTTGCATGGCAAAGAGGGACTTTGCAATTAATTGCAATTCATCTGATCACTCTTCATAACATTCTGGAGTATATGCAAATTGCCATCATACAAACTGAGGCAGCAGACTTTGTGAAAATTAACATTGTGTCATTCTCAACTTTTGGCCACGACTGTACACAGCTCTCATAATAACACCTGTGAACTCCCTCGGCATATAAACTCAGCAAAAACGAAACGTCCTCTCACTGTCAACTGTGTTTATTTTCAGCAAACTTAACGTGTATATTTGTATGAACATAACAAGATTCAACAACTGAGACATGTCCCTGAACAAAGGAGTAGTCAAAATCAAAAGTACAGTCAGTATCTGGTGTGGCCACAGCTGCATTAAGTACTGCATTGCATCTCCTCCTCATGGACTGTACCAGATTTGCCAGTTCTTGCTGTGAGATGTTACCCCACTCTTCCACCAAGCACCTGCAAGTTCCCAGACCTTTCTGGGGGGAATGCCCTAGCCTCACCCTCCAATCCAACAGGTCCCAGACATGCTCAATGGGATTGAGATCCGGGCTCTTCACTGGCCATGGCAGAAGACTAGTTCCTGTCTTGCAGGAAATCACGCACAGACCGAAGCATATGGCTGGTGGCATTGTCATGGTGGAGGGTCATGTCAGGATGAGCCTGCAGGAAGGGTACCACATGAGGGAGGAGGATGTCTTCCCTGTAATGCACAGCAATGACAACAAGCTCAGTCCGATGATGCTGTGACACAATGCCCCAGACCATGACGGACCCTCCACCTCCAAATCAATCCCACTCCAGAGTACAGGCCTCGGTGTAACGCTCATTCCTTCGACGAAAAATGCAAATCCGACCATCACCCCTGGTGAAACAAAACCGCGACTCGTCAGTGAAGAGCACTTTGTGCCAGTCCTGTCTGGTCCAGCGACGGTGGGTTTGTGCCCATAGGYGGCATTGTTGCCGGTGATGTCTGGTGAGGACCTGCCTTACAAAAGGCCTACAAGCCCTCAATCCAGCCTCTCTCAGCCTATTGCGGACAGTCTGAGCACTGATGGAGGAATTGTGCGTTCCAGGTGTAACTCGGGCAGTTGTTGTTGCCATCCTGTACCTGTCCCGCATRTGTGATGTTCGGATGTACCAATTCTGTGCAGGTGTTGTTACACGTGGTCTGCCACTGCGAGGAGGATCAGCTGTCCGTCCTGTCTCCCTGTAGCACTGTCTTAGGCATCTCACAGTACGGACATTGCAATTTATTGCCCTGGCCACATCTGCAGTCCTCATGCCTCCTTGCAGCATGCCTAAGGCACGTTCACGCAGAGGAGCAGGGACCTGGACATCTTTCTTTTGGTATTTTTCAGAGTCAGTAGGAAGGCCTCTTTCGTGTCCTAAGTTTTCATAACTGGGAACTTAATYGCCACCGTCTGCAAGCTGTTTGTGTTGTAATGACCGTTCCACAGGTGCATGTTCATTAATTGTTTATAGTTCATTGAACTGGCATGGGAAACGGTGTTTACATTTGGATTTATTTATTATTTGGATTTATTATTTGGATTTTTACAAATTATCTTTGAAAGACAGGGTCCTGTAAAAGGGATGTTTCTTTTTTTGCTGAGTTTACATATAGTGGGGTCGGCATTTTAGCATCAGGAACTCCAGGTCGGGTGAACAGGAGCTCGAAATATTTTCACAAAGTGTATTTTCCATTGATTGGACATTAGCCATCTGGTTCCTAGGAAGAGGAGGCCATCTTGTCAGTCTAGCTTGGAGTCCTCCTTTCCTTCATCACCATCGTCGCTGGTATAGTCTTTGGTCATCTTGGTCAGTTATATCTATAAAATGCAAGCATACAAAAGTATATCAATCCACACTTAGCTGAGTATGCAACCTACATGTCTAAACTTGTATAAGCATTTCTCAAGGTAAGCTTGAGAAATAAAAAGGGGCCATGTGATAAATCATGCACATGCCTATTTAGAAAGGCAATTACCCCACAGGGAACTTCAGTGAAATCAATTGAAGGATAGACACCATGACATTTCAGATAAAAGCCCTGGGTGGCTGTTTGAGATGGTGCTGTCTGAAATGATAATATTAGCTAATGGGAATTATGGGCTGTCAATTTATCTTCCCCATCTCCCATTCTGCGCAGTCAGGTAAACACATTTATACACAGGCAGTTTGGTGACAATGATCAATGGCTCTTATCATTGTATGTCTGCCACTATATCTAATGGCATATTGGACAAAGGAGTTTATTGGCACAGTGTAGTAAGGAGGGGGGAAATGACACAATTCTGCCGAGGTATGAATATTTTATCTACTGAACTCATTAGATAGTTCTCCCTTTAGGGAGCACCACGTTTGTTTTGTGGCAGATTATTTGCATGATGAATTATACATTTTTATATTCAGCGGTATGAAAACATACAGTAATTTCCATGTAAAAGGACCCATGAGCACCAAAATGTGAAGCTCAGAGAAGAATATCAAATCGAGTGTCAAATGAAAGCTAAGAGTCTATGTTTTGGGGAGCCATTTTCCATCCAAAAAATGTGGCAAAACTAATGCCTTTAATTTCTGGTAAAACAGATGGAAAAGGGGTCTTGGAAAACATCTACCAGAAAAAGTCTTAAAAAGTTTTAGAAATACATCAAAACACAAACATTGAAGATGTTGAAATAAAGACGACGGCCAAGTTCATTTTGGGAGAAATTATTTGCCTTCTGTAAGTTAGAGAAACATTGCCTTTGCAAATTCCATTTCCAAAACCCACATATCTTAAAGATAYTTTCTAATTTCTCATGAAGGAAGATAATGAAAGTTCACAGAAGCAACATGTAAAGGTAGAGCTACCAATTAGTTAGTGTTTTTACTGATATCAATTTTTGCTTATGARTTATTAAGTGATTACGAAATTGGTAACAGAATTCCTGAAAAATCTGTAACGGAATTATTGTTATTGATTTAGCTAAATTGGGAAATCATAGTAGTCATACAAAGCACAGTTGGGTCATCTGCTACTGTCCACCCTTCCACTGGATTACTGTTATGATCAGCTCACAACAGTTTTTTTCTCTTTCAGTCGTATGGTGGTCAAAGCAAGAGTGTGAAAACAGGAACAACCCCTCCCTCTCCCTTCTCTCTCTTTCCAGTTAATGTTACCTCTCCCAGCTCTTACTGACACCTACCCATGAGCCCCCTCTCTTTCCATTTACTGTAACCAGCATCCGCACCCACTGAGCACCAACCTACATCGGACGTCCATGGGTGTTGAATAGTAGTTGAAATTTGATTTCAACGTCCACAGATGTTAATTTCTGGTCCAGACTGGCATTGATTTGCCCCAAACATAGACATCCATGATTGTTTAACATTTTTTTATAGCATCAACCAAAATTCCGTGGCCAAGGTATACGATTCCACCCGGACCTGAATGCCAATCTTGTGAAAAAAAGTGCTGAATTCAGGGACATCAAAACTTGTCTCTACAAGAAGGGGATAAAGCTTCAGCTCCTACACCCTGCCCATCTTGGTGTCTTTTATGAGGGAGAAACCCTAATTTCTGACACACTTGCCGAGGCTGAAGCATTCTATGTCCGGCGTATAGAGTAAAGTTGATAGAGGAAGCGCCTTGGCTGGAGGAATATRGCTGGCTACTTTGCTAGCTGGCAACGGACTGATTTTCACGACGTGCACTTGGATATTACTTTTCACATGAAAGCAATGTTTTAAAAAATATATTCCCAGAGCACCTGATGACATCTTTATTTTATTTAGTTKAATTTGACTGAGATTAGTGGCAACGTTAGCTAATACATCATAATTAAATTGGCTGGCTAGCAGGAGCTGGCTGGACACACTTGACTGTTTACTATCTGGCTGGCTAGCTAACGCCACATTTTTTTGTTGTAAATGTATTTTTACATGGCAACAAGATGAATGCTTAACTCCAGGAGCACCCAGGTATATCTGTACTACATCTATACTTGGCTGAGATTTCAGACAACAGCAACATTGGGCTGACTTGCTAGCATTACTAGCTACGCACAACAAAAACCGGAGTGCTCAAGTTGTCAAACACTGACTGGGCTATTTGAATGTGGTGGTGGATTTAGCTCGGCACTTCTCCACCATTTATAGTGGCTAGCTAGCTGAGATATGGCTTGACATATGGACAACTACCTAGCTATCTAAAATCGACTGAACAAAGACCTGTATCTATGTAAGTAACGTTGGCTGGCTGACTAGCTTAGCTGGTACTAGTAACACATGTTAAATATCCAACRTGAGTTTAAGTTTTTGTTTAAACTAAGTTGGCATTAGCTAGTCTTTTAACATTACCATTCTAAAGACTATTTGCTAATGCTACAATCTCAGGGTTTGCCTCGGGTTACTTTCTTGTTTGCATTTGCTTTCATTTGACCGTAATGCCTTTGATTGAGTGGTGTTTGGATATCTTTAACTTTCACCTCTATGGAGATTCATTGACGTAGGAATATTTTGCCGTTTGTGGGGTGCGTTCCCTGCTGTAGTCTTTGTGGTCGTGCTACGCCTGAATATCATATTTTACTACCTGTAGATGCAGTTGCGAGGTGCGGCTGTGGGAGCGTGGCATGGAACGCGCCCCTAACACAACCCATGTGCCGAAGTCTTGACCAACAGAAACATTTTATTTGGCTATTTGTGTGTGTTAAAGCCAATGGAGGATGTAACTGATCGATAATGGAGTGACACTGTTAATAGCTGAGTTTAAACGATAAAAAAAATTAAGTTGTTAATAATTCTGTTAATAATTGGGAGCCCTCTTATGTAGGGTAAGTGACAGATGGTTAACCGGGAGTTTGACCGTATTTGGGGAAGCCTGCGGTTCTCCTTACAGGCAAGCATTGGACATTGTTATTTTGTACTGGGTTTATTTTTTTGTCTTATTTTGATGGTTTTATGTCACGGGGGTGGGGGGGGAGTTGTTTGCCTTCATTAACCATTTGATTGCTACATATTCTACAACAGTATTTTGCCTAACTTTTCAGTACATGTTTTTTCTTATATCACAAGATATGATCGGTGGTCTTATACGGGATTTTCATGTCTATTCCAGTTATAATTTAGTTATATCAACTTTTAATTACTGACAATCAGATATTGGGGTGGGAGTTGGGTGGTCAGCTATTAGGTTTACAAGCTGGAACGTCAAGGCAATGAACGGGCCGGTTAAACCAGCTAGAGTATTTGCTCATCTTAACAATTTAAAAACTGATATAGCGTTCTTACAAGAAACACATCTGTGTGCAGCAGATCATGATCGACTCTGTAAAGCTTGGGTAGGACAAATATTCCATTCAATGCTAAGGCAAGAGGAACAGCAATACTTATTCATAATCAATCTCGGATCCACAGTCGCGTTTTGTTATGTTATTTGGTTCTTTCTTTCACACCTCTGTTTTGCTTATAAATGTTTATGCTCCCAATTGGGATGATGTTGATTTTGTTAACAAACATATTTATTTTCTGCCAAATCTCAACTCACACTATTTAATTTTTGGAGGGGACTTGAATTGTGTGATACACCCAGCCTTGGACCGCTCAAACCCTAGATCATTATCTCCTTCAAAAATGTCCAGTGCTTTGTCAGCATTTATGAGTCAGGGAGGATGTGTAGATCCATGGAGATTCCTTTTTCCCAGTAACAAAGAAATCTCTTTCTTTTCACATGTACACCACTCCTACTCTAGAAGAGACTACTTTTTGATAGATAAAGCCCTTCTCCCTCTATACAGATTGCCCCCCCCCCTCCCCCCATGGAGATTTAACTCATCTTTACATTCAAACAATTCATTCTGCACCATTCTATCGAATGCAATTGATGTCTTTATTGAGACAAATAAAACAGAATCGATATCTCCATCTACACTTTGGGAAACACTTTAAGTTGTTATTAGGGGCAAAATTATTTCCTATTCCGCTCTTCTCAATAAACTGAAAATTAAACAACAGCTGATCGACGCAATTCTGGAATTAGACCAAAATTACACCGCCTCTCCATCACCAGAACTTTAAAAATAAAGGTTGAGTCTTCAAACTCAGTACAATTTACTATCCACAGATAAGGCTGAGCAGCAGCTTCTCCATGCACGTGGTTTTGTTTTCCAACTTGGAGAAAAGGCTGATCGACTTCCAGCTCATCAACTCAAGTGCAAATCAGCTTCACAGCTGATCCCTAAAATTCACAACACCTCGGGTGTCTTAACAGTTAATCCTACTGAAATCAATAATACCATCCAAAAATGTTATTCAGATCTTTACACGTCAGAATCATGTGAAGACAATTCAATTATGAATGATTTTGTTGACAATTTGGAAACTCCTACTGTACCATTAGTACAGAGAAGAGAGAGGAAGTTGATCAACCTTTGCAGTTAGAGGAGATTATTAATTCAATTACACCAACACAAAGTGTGAAATCCATGGCCCAGATGGCTACCCAATCGAATTCTACAATAAGTTCTCTGCCAAACTGGCTCYGATACGCCCTGGACCAGGGTGTTATAGGGTGTTATACCCCAAAACCTGACAGAGGCGTCAATCACACTTTTGTTAAAACCCGGAAAATATGCATCTGAGTGTGGTTCATACAGACCGATCTCACTTTTAGATGCAGATGTTAAAATATTAGAGAAATTTCTTGCCTCTCGAATAGAATCCACTATGACAGACATCTTATCACCGGATCAGACAGGGTTTATTAAGGGTCGCCACTACTTTTCTAACATTCAACGTCTGTTTAATGTCATAGAGTCTCCTGCATCTTCGGACGTTCCTGAAGGGGTTATCTGTTTAGATGCGGAGAAGGCATTTGATAGAGGAGAATGGGAATATTTATTCTCTGTCCTGGGAAAATTTGGCTTTGGTGCAAACTTCATTTGCTGGATCCGACTGTTTACTCATMATCCAAGGAATCAGTACTTACAAGCAAACTTCGTTCACAGTATTTCCCATTATCAAGGGCCACATGCCATGGATGTCCAATGTCCCCTCTGTTATTTGCCCTGGCGATACAACCCCTTTCTATTATGCTAAAGGCCACACCCTCAATACATGGTATCTACAGAAGGGGACTGGAACACCAAGTTTCCTTGAATGCAGATGACTTGCTTTTATATATCTCAGACCCTGAAGCGTGTGTCCGTGAGGTAGTGGACATACTGCATAGGTTTGTTTCGGGTTATAAATGTAATTTCTCAAATAGTGAATGTTTTCCTATTAATGAATAAGCATTACAAATTCCACTAAATACTATTCCATTTTGTATGTCCAAGTCTGGCTTTAAATATTTAGGGATCAATATCACCAGTACCTTGTCTTTCCTCCATGATGAGAACTCTACTCCCCTGATTAACTTCTGCTAAATTATAATTATTTTTGCCTCTAGGGCCTTTTTCTTGCCTACCCCCCTACTCTTCTACATTTGAACACACTGTACATAGATTTTTCGATTTTTCTTTTCTTTTGTGTTATTGACTGTACGTTTGTTTTTGTCACACTGCTTTGCTTTATCTTGGCCAGGTCGCAGTTGTAAATGAGAACTTGTTCTCAACTGGCCTACCTGGTTAAAGAAAGGTGAAATAAAAAATGAGAAATAAAATTGATGGCACCTTTGCCAATTTCGAAGATCTCGCTATCAAATTTAATCTAACCCTTTCAAGTTTATTTAGGCATTTCCAAATCCGCCTGTTTATTCGCACTCAAAGCCCAACCTTTCAAATTCTATAATTTTTTAGATAATCATGTCCTTTGATAACCCGTCACTCAATAAAATCAGATCTGAGTGGGAAAGGGAGCTTGGGTTTTCGAGATCACCGATTGACGTCTGGAATGGTTCCTTACTTAGGGTAAACGGAAGCTGCTCTTGTGCCCGGCTCAGCCTTATCCATTTCCGCAAGGCCAGATTATCCAAATGCTACCCAAATATTGATTGTACATGTGACAGGTGTAAAGGCCACTTGGCGTACTTGACCCAGATGTTCTGGTCCTTTCCCTGTCTGGCAGATTATTGTTCCACTATATTTAAAACCCTTTCTGAAGCATCTGATATAAAGTTGCAGCCTAGTGCAGAAATTGCTATTTTTGGAGTACCAAATTACAATCGTTCTCTGACCAATATACAGCTGGATGCCATTGCCTTCACCTCCCTGTTAACTTGCAGAAGGATTTTATTGGATTTGAAATCGATCAATCCTCCCTTAGCCTCTCTTTGGCTCAAAGATCTGATGCTGTTCCTAAAATTAGAAAAAAAATAAGTATACCATTCGAGGGTCAAGCAACTCATTTTATTCCACCTGGGACCCGATGATATCCTATTTTGAACAGCTCCAAACACTTACTCCAGAAAAGTGGTCTTAGCCCCACCCCCACCCCTTGAGATTACTGCTGTAGGCCTATAGGATAACCTGAAATTGTTAGGCTATTGCATTTTTGCTTGTATTGAAGTATACTACTGTATATTGGTGTATACTTTTGTTTTCTGATATGTAACTCAAGGACTTTGCCTTTCTTCGTAAATGTGTTTGGAGACATTCTGGGGGAGGTCGAAGGGGGACAAAAAGGGGAAAATGTACAATGTTTTTACATTTTATCTTTCATTCATTGTGAATAAAAATATTATATAAAGTTCAGGAAAGGACAGAATCAACAGTGGGCAGTACAGGAATAGTTATAAATGTAGTTTTTTTTGGGGGGGGGGGGGGTTCGAATTGTTTTTGGTGTAGGCCTATACACTCACTGGACAGTTTAATAGGTATACCAGCCCGTTCACGAAAGTGGATCGCTCCTACTGACGTTGAGTAACGTGGCTTGCTATATAAATCAGGCAGACGGGCATCGAGGCATTCCGTTAGTGTTCGATTGAATGTTAGAATGGGCAAAACAGGTGACCTAAGTGACTTTGAGTGTGGTATGATCTTCAGTGCCAGGCACGCCGGATCCAGTATCTTTTCACAAACGACAGTGTCTAGGGTTTCCCGAGAATGGTGCAACAAACAAAAAACACAGTCAGCGTCAGCCCTGTGGCCAAAAACATCTTGTTGATAAGAGAGGTTTAAGGAGAATGGCAAGAATCATGCATGCTAACAGGCGGGCCACAAACAGACAAATAACTGCGCAGTAGAACAGTTTTGTGCAGAACGGCATCATGGAATGTACAACTCGCCAGTCCTTGTCACGGATGGGCTATTGCAGCAGACGACCACACCGGGTTCCACTCCTATCA
This sequence comes from Salvelinus sp. IW2-2015, assembly GCF_002910315.2. Lineage (NCBI taxonomy): Eukaryota > Metazoa > Chordata > Actinopteri > Salmoniformes > Salmonidae > Salvelinus > Salvelinus sp. IW2-2015. The sequence goes on from NC_036842.1 coordinate 54,177,794, forward strand.
GATAAAAACAAGAAGAAGCGACTCCAGTGGGTACGTGATCATCAATACTAGAGGAGTGGAATCACGGTTCCTGTTGCGTGATGCCATTGCGGCAGGATGGACCAAMATCYATGTGGAACGKTTCCGACTTGTAGAAGCCATACCCAGAATAATTCAGGCTGTTCTGGAGGCAAAGGGGGGTCTGACCTGGTAGAAGATTAGATGGGTATACCTAATAAACTGGCCAGTGAGTGTAGTTTACTAAATAAAACATTTATGGTAATTTCCCCCCTCGCCCTTCCGTTGGCTCACTCTCGCGCCTCGCTCCAATTGTAGCCAGTCACTACTTTACCTCAGATACACGCGCGGACATACACTATTGCACATTGTATCCATGAGTTCATCTGACTCTGGGTAAGTAGAAAAGCTGCCTTCAATGCCAAAATCTCGCAATGTGGTTGTTATCAGCTGTGTGTGCACTGTGCAGGCAAATGTCCTGTGAGCGCTGAGCAGCTGGTATGGCTACTCACACGCAGAGCAGGGGACAAGATGGGACAGGAATTAATTTTCACCCGTGTCAACTTCTGGAGTACAGTAAAGAACTAAAGTACCGTGGAGTATAGTTCAGTATAGTARAGTTAAATACAGTACAGTAGAGCACACTAGAGTACTCTACTGTAATGAATTATATTGTACTGAGCTCTACTGTAATTAATTATACTGTAATGAGCTCTAATGTACTGAACTCTACTCTACTGTACTCTACTACAGTGATTTTCAACTGGTGGGTCGCGACTCAGATTTGGGAGTGTCTGAGTAAAAAATCAAATAGCACAGTCTGAACTTAATTGACTAAAATCAGGTAGAAAGTGTGTAGAAATGATACTGAACGTAAATATTTTAACCTTTTTCTTCAATCACAGTATTTTTCAATATAGTTATTAGCAGTGCTATTTAGCAAAATTGGTAGATTTTGCGGTCTCAAACCAGTGAGCTTAACATCCTAAATCAAGAATATGGACAAAATTGAAATATTGACATTGAAAATGGTGGGACCGTTGTTCCTTTGTCATACACTGTAAATTGTACAGTTTAGCATAGAAAATACACTGAGTGCACAAAATAATAGGAACACCTGCTCTTTCCATGAGGTAGAATGACTAGGTGAATCCAGGTCAAAAGTATAATCCCTTATTGATGTCACCTGTTAAATCCACTCCAATCAGTGTAGATGAAGGGGAGGAGACAGGTTAAAGAAGTAGTTTTATGCCTTGAGACAATTGAGGTATGGATTGTGTATTTGTGCCATTCAGAGGGTGAATGGGCAAGACAAAATATTTAAGTGCCGTTGAACAGGGTATGGTATTAGGTGCCAGGCACACCGGTTTGAGTGTGTCAAGAACTGCAATGCTGCTGGGTTTTCCACTGTCAACAGTTTCCCGTGTGTATCAAGAATGGTCCACCACCCAAAGGATATCCAGCCAACTTGACACAACTGTGGGAAGCATTGTAATCAACATGGGCTGCTTTTGATATCTTRTAGTCCGTGACCCGGCGAATTGAGGGTGTTCTGAGGGCAAAAGTGGGTGCAACTCAATATTAGGAATGTGACCCTACCTTTTGTACACTAAGTTTTTCCGATTGCATTTTGGAAACAACAAAAAAGGTCACTAATCCCACACTAATTTGAGTATGACTGAGGTATGAAAAGCTGGTCCTGAGTCTGGTACTAGGGTACAGAAAGTAGCTAGAGTTCTGGATCATTTCTAAGAGCTTTTCACGCTGTAGTATAAGCTCAATTAGGACTTGACAGACCTGACAATTAGCTGTATGGCTATGGCCTCCACACAATCAGGGGGCCATTTCACAACCTGGTGATCCCTCATCTTCTCACCCCACGAGGGCTTGGAGAGTCTAAAGATCCCTGATGAAGCTCTAACCTCCCATCAAGTCTCTGCAGATATGGCCTGTGCAACCTCCAAATCTAAAGGGATGGTGCAGAGTAAAATGAAATGTAATCAAAATGTAATATATCCCTGGTCCAGATTAAGCAGTAAATGGGTGGCGACCCTCTAAACTGGTACTTGATAGAACACACACACAAAAAACGGGAGGGTTAATTAAATAGCCTGTAAGCTATATGCATGGGCGTCAATCTAAGTAACATAATAAAAAAATCTGTCAGTTTGGCCTTCCGAGTGGCGYAGCGGTGTAAGGTACTGYATCACAGTGTTGTGGCGTCACTACAGTCCTGGGGTTTGATCCCAGGCTGTGTCATTACCGGCCGTGACCGGGAGTCCCATAGGGCGGCACACAATTGGCCCAATGTCGTCCGGGGGAGCTTTACTTGGCTCATCACGTTATAGCGACTCCTTATGACAGCCTGCAGGCTGACTTGGGTCATCAGTTGAACGGTGTTTCCCCTGACACATTGGTGCAGCTGGCTTCCGGGTTAAGCGAGTGGGTGTTAAGAAGTGAGGTTTGTCGGGTCATGTTTTGAAGGATGCTTGACTCGACCTTCACCTCTCCAGAGCCCGTTGGGGAGTTGCAGCAATGAGACAAGATCGTAATCACAAAAATCTGTTTTCTCTCAAACGTATGTAACGTCCGAACGGTTTGGCCTGCAAACCACTCTATAGAACGGGGAGACTATGGTGTTCTGCTCTGTTTTGCTCTAACACCCTTGGGTCTTGTCTGACGCTGATGTGCCAACTTTTTTCTGTAGCGTCTGAACCGTTTGGGCTACAAAATAATATGACCCTGCTGTAGAAAGAGGAGACTATCATGAACACGATGGTCACAGGGCTCGTCTAAAGGTAAACCAATACAAATTTATTGAAGTATGGAGGTAGTTTTGTGTCAACAAAAATAAGGGGTTAAATATGTAAATATTTCCTGAGCTTTCTTATGCCTCCTAGTTATAGGACAGACATTTCAAAACATTCAKTATTATTAATTTTTTTACTGTCTTTTTTACCATTTATGAATGTGTTTTTCAATGTGTTTCTATAGGCTTTGTAGTAAATATACATTTCTGATACCTAAAGTGGTCCTAAAATTCTAAATCAAATAGCTAAATTATCCATGGTATGACCGTCTTAAAAATGACCCTCACCCAACGTCTTAAACTTTTAAGAAATATTAACTTCCTGAATATGATAAGCTTTAGTTTAGGCTCYGACATTAACTAGAAATAAATAGTCAATTAATAAGACGTTTATTTGTGCCTGTCTGCAAATTGTCAAACCCTGTCTTTCTGTTTAGTCAGCTATTTGTTATCTATGTAGGGTATTAAAAGCACCTCTGTCGCTATATTCACAAACTCTAATAGCCATTTTCTTGCCGATTTAAACTTGGTAGCCTACCTTGTCTTTTGTTGAGCATGCAAGATCAAGTGCGCCTATATGTGTGGTCTCAATTAAAAAGCCTGTAGACTAGGTTAAATGGGGTGGAGAAGCACGGCACAGTAGTCTTTAACTTCCTGAATATGATTAAATTTAGTTTCGACATTGACTGAAAATAAATATTGATAACACATCTATATGACTCTGCTTGCAAATTGTCCCACTCCTAAGAGTTATGCAAAAAGTAGCTCAAGTCAGGTAAGTGGCCAGTCTCCTGTATTTTGCTCAAACTTTAATTTCTTTCAAACTATGTCTACACAATTGGCTGATATAGCCCAAAAATACGGGCCACGTGAGAATATCTGGTATTTTAACCTACGGTTCCATGTTTTGTCATTTATTTTCATGTCTTGTCCCTGTGCTTCCCTCTGCTGGTCTTATTAGGTTCTTTCCCTCTTTCTCTCTCTCTCTCTCCTCCTCCCTCTCTCCCTCTCCCTCTCTCTCTCTCTATCGTTCCGTTCCTGCTCCCAGCTGTTTCTCATTCTCCTAACGACCTCATTTACTCTTTCACACCTGTCCCCTATTTTGCCCTCTGATTAGAGTCCCTATTTCTCCTCGTTTTCCGCTTCTGTCCTTGTCGGATTCTGTTTTGATGTTGCTGTCCTGTGTCCTTGTTCCGCCCTGTCGTGTTTTTGCCTGGAATAAAAGACTCTGTTTCTTTAAGTCGCTTTTGGTCCGCATTAATCAGCATAACAGAGAAATCCGACCAAGAATGGACCCAGCGACTACGATTCTCGCAACACTGCCGTCGAGTTCCAGGGAGCAATGCTCGGCAGACACGAGCAGAATTGTTTGCTGCTCGTCATGCCGTTGAAACCCTGGCCGCTCAGGTCTCCGATCTCTCTGGACAGTTTCAGAGTCTTCGTCTCGTGCCACCAGATACTTCCTGTCTTCCAAGTCTCCGGAACCTAGGGTTAATAACCCACCTTGTTACTCTGGGCAGCCCACTGAGTGTCGCTCCTTTCTCACCCAGTGTGATATTGTGTTCTCTCTCCAGCCCAACACGTACTCAAGAGAGAGAGCTCGGATCGCTTACGTCATATCACTCCTTACTGGTCGGGCTCGGGAGTGGGGCACAGCCATCTGGGAGGCAAGGGCTGAGTGTTCTATCGATTACTCGAACTTTAAAGAGGAGATGATACGGGTTTTGATCGTTCAGTTTTTGGAAGGAGCTTCCAGGGTCCTGCGTCCCTATGTCAAGTGATCGATCCATAACGGATTACTCTATAGAGTTTCGCACTCTTGCTGCCTCCAGTGACTGGAACGAGCCGGCGTTGCTCGCCTTGTTTCTGGAGGGACTCCACGCTGAGGTTAAGGATGAGATTCTCTCCCGGGAGGTTCCTTCCAGCGTGGACTCTTTGATTGCACTCGCCATCCGTATAAGAACGACGGGTAGATCTTCGTCACCGAGCTCGTGGAGGAGAGCTCGCGTTAACGTGTTTTCCCCTCTCCGCATCTCAACCATCTCCTCCCCCCGGCTCAGAGACTGAGCCCATGCAGCTGGGAGGTATTCGCATCTCGACTAAGGAGAGGGAACGGAGAATCACCAACCGCCTTTGCCTCTATTGCGGTTCTGCTGGACATTTTGTCATGTCATGTCCAGTAAAAGGCCAGAGCTCATCAGTAAGCGGAGGGCTACTGTGAGCGCTACTACTCAAGTCTCTCCATCAAGATCCTGTACTACCTTGTCGGTCCATCTACGCTGGACCGGTTCGGCTGCTCCTGCAGTGCCTTGATAGACTCTGGGCTGAGGGTTGTTTTATGGACGAAGCATGGGCTCGGAAACATGACATTCCTCTCAGACAGTTAGAGAAATCCACGCCCATGTTCGCCTTAGATAGTAGTCCTCTTCCCAGTATCAGATGTGGGACACTACCTTTAACCCTCACAGTACTGGTAATCACAGTGAGACTATTTCATTTGATTTTTCGTTCACCTTTTACACCTGTTGTTTTGGGTCATCCCTGCTAGTATGTCATAATCCTTCTATTAATTGGACTAGTAATTCTATCCTATCCTGGAACGTTTCTTGTCATGTGAAGTGTTTAATGTCTGCTATCCCTCCTGTTTCTTCTGTCCCCTACTCAGGAGGAACCTGGTGATTTGACAGGAGTGCCGGAGGAATATCATGATCTCGCACCGTCTTCAGTCGGTCCAGAGCCAACTCCCTTCCTCCTCACCGTCGTATGATTGTTGTATTGATCTCCTTCCGGGACCACTCCCCCTCGGGGTAGACTATACTCTCTGTCGGCCTCCCGAACGTAAGGCTCTCGAGGATTATCTGTCTGTTTCTCTCGACGCCGGTACCGTGGTGCCGTCTTCCTCTCCCGCCGGAGCGGGGTTTTCTTGTTAAGAAGAAGGACGGTACTCTGCGCCCCTGCGTGATTACGAGGGCTGAATGACATAACGGTTAAGAATCGTTATCCGCTTCCCCTTATGTCGTCAGCCTTCGAAGATTTTGCAGGGAGCCAGGTTCTTTACTAAGTTGACCTTCGTAACGCTTACCATCTCGTACGCATCAGAGGGGGGACGAGTGGAAGACAGCGTTAACACTCCGTTAGGGCATAATACCGGGTTTTGCCGTTCGGTCTCGCAAATGCTCCAGCTGTCTTTCAGGCATTAGTTAATGATGTACTGAGAGACATGCTGAACATCTTTGTTTTCGTTTACCTTGACGATATCCTGATTTTTCACCGTCTCTCGAGATTCATGTTCAGCACGTTCGACGTGTACTCCAGCGCCTTTTAGAGAATTGTCTCTACGTGAAGGCTGAGAAGTGCGCCTTTCATGTCTCCTCTGTCACATTTCTCGGTTCTGTTATTCCGCTGAAGGCATTCAGATGGATCCCGCTAAGGTCCAGGCTGTCAGCGATTGGCCCGTTCCTAAGTCACGTGTCGAGGTGCAGCGCTTTCTCGTTTCGCTAATTTCTATCGGCGTTTCATTCGTAATTTCGGTCAAGTGGCTGCCCCTCTCACAGCTCTGACTTTCGTTCAAGTCTTGCTTTAAGTGGTCCGGTTCCGCCCAGGGAGCTTTTGATCTCCTCAAGAAGCGTTTTACATCCGCCCCTATCCTTGTTACTCCTGACGTCACTAAACAATTCATTGTCGAGGTTGACGCTTCAGAGGTGGGCGTGGAGACCATTCTGTCCCAGCGCTTCCATTCTGACGATAAGGTCCATCTTGCGCTTACTTTTCTCATCGCCGTCGCCATCGGAACGCAACTATGATGTGGGTAACCGCGAACTGCTCGCCATCCGCTTAGCCATAGGCGAAAATGCGACAGTGGTTGGAGGGCGACCGTCCCTTTGTTGTTTGGACTGACCATAAGAACCTTGAGTACATCCTGTCGCCAAACGACTAATGCACGTCAAGCTCGTTGGCGCGTGTTTTCGCTCGTTTCGAGTTCGTGATTTCCTATCGCCCGGGAAATAAGAAACACCAAGCCTGATGCCTTATCTCGTCTCTTTAGTTCTTCTGTGGCTTCTACCGAGCCCGAGGGGATTCTCCCTGAAGGGCGTTGTCGGGGTGACTGTCTGGGAATTGAGAGACAGGTAAAGCAAGCACTCACCCACACTGCGTCGCCGCGCGCTTGTCCTAGTAACCTCTTCGTTCCTGTCTCTACTCGTCTGGCTGTTCTTCAGTGGGCACTCTGCCAAGTTAGCTGCCACCCCGGCGTTTGGGGTACGCTTGCTTCTATTCGCCAGCTTTTGGTGGCCTACTCAGGAGCGTGACACGCGCCGTTTCGTGGCTGCTTGTTCGGACTGCGCGCAGACTAAGTCAGGTAACTCTCCTCCTGCCGGTCGTCTCAGACCGCTTCCCATTCCTTCCGACCATGGTCTCACATCGCCTTAGACTTTATTACACGGTCTGCCTTCGTCTGCGGGGAAGACTGTGATTCTTACGGTTATCGATAGGTTCTCTAAGCGGCACATTTCATTCCCCTCGCTAAGCTTCCTTCCGCTAAGAGACGGCACAGATCATCATTGAGAATGTGTTCAGAATTCATGGCCTCCCGTTAGACGCCGTTTCAGACAGAGGTCCGCAATTCACGACACAGTTTGGAGGGAGTTCTTGCGTTTGACGGTGCTTCCGTCAGTCTCTCTCCGGGTTTCATCCCCAATCTAACGGTCAAGCAGAAAGGGCCAATCAATCGATTGGTCGCATATTACGCAGCCTTTCGTTTCGAAACCCTGCGCGTTTGGCAGAACAGCTCCCCTGGCGGAGTACGCTCATAACTCGCTTCCTTCGTCTGCTACCGGCTATCTCCGTTTCAGAGTAGTCTTGGTACCAGCCTCCTCTGTTCTCGTCCCAGCTCGCCGAGTCCAGCGTTCCCTCCGCTCAGGCTTTTGTCCAACGTTGTGAGCGCACCTGGAGGAGGGTCAGGTCTGCACTTTGCCGTTACAGGGCGCAGACTGTGAGAGCCGCCAATAAACGTAGGATAAAGAGTCCTAGGTATTGTCGCGGTCAGAGAGTGTGGCCTTCCACTCGCAACCTCCCCTTACGACAGCTTCTCGCAAGTTGACTCCGCGGTTCATTGGTCCGTTCCGTGTCTCTCAGGTCGTCAATCCTGTCGCTGTGCGACTGCTTCTTCCGCGACATCTTCGTCGCGTCCACCCTGTCTTCCATGTCTCCTGTGTCAAGCCTTTTCTTCGCGCCCCCGTTCGTCTTCCCTCCCCCCCCCCCGTCCTTGTCGAGGGCGCACCTATTTACAAGGTACGGAAGATCATGGATATGCGTTCTCGGGGACGTGGTCACCAGTACTTAGTGGATTGGGAGGGTTACGGTCCTGAGGAGAGAGTTGGGTTCCATCTCGGGACGTGCTGGACCGTTCGTTGATTGATGATTTCCTCCGTTGCCGCCAGGGTTCCTCCTCGAGTGCGCCAGGAGGCGCTCGGTGAGGGGGGGTACTGTCATGTTTGTCATTTATTTTCATGTCTGTCCCTGTGCTTCCCTCTGCTGGTCTTATTAGGTTCTTTCCCTCTTTCTCTCTCTCTCTCTCCTCCTCCCTCTCTCCCTCTCCCCTCTCTCTCTCTATCGTTCCGTTCCTGCTCCCAGCTGTTCTCATTCTCCTAACGACCTCATTTACTCTTTACACCTGTCCCCTATTTTGCCCTCTGATTAGAGTCCCTATTTCTCCCTCTGTTTTCCGCTTCTGTCCTTGTCGGATTCTTGTTTGATGTTTGCTGTCCTGTGTCCTTGTTCCGCCCTGTCGTGTTTTTTCCTGGAATAAAGACTCTGTTTCTTTAAGTCGCTTTTGGTCCGCAATAATCAGCATAACAACGGTACCAGTCAAAAGTTTGGACACACCTTTTAATTTATTTTACTATTTTCTATATTGTAGATTAATATTGAAGACATCAAACTTTTAAATAAAACACATGTAGAAACCAAAAAAGTGTTAAACAAATAAAAATATAGTAATACTTTAGACTCTTCAAAATAGCCACCCTTTGCCTTGATGACAGCTTTGCACACTCTTGGCATTCTCTCAACCAGCTTTACCTGGAATGCTTTTCCAACAGTCTTGAAGGAGTTCCCACATATGCTATGCACTTGATGGCTGCTTTTCCTTCACTCTGCGGTCCAACTCATCCCAAACCATTTCAATGGGTAGAGGTTGGGTGATTGTGGAGGCCAGGTCATCTGATGCAGCACTCCATCACTCTCCATCTTGGTCAAATAGCATTACACAGCCTTGAAGTGTGTTGGGTCATTGTCCTGTTGAAAAACAAATGATAGTCCCACTAAGCGCAAACCAGATGGGATGGTGTATTGCTGCAGAATGCTTGGTAGCCATGCTGGTTAAGTGTGCCTTGAATTCTAAATAAATCACAGACAATGTCACCAGCAAAGCACACACACACCATCACACCTCCTCCTCCTCGCTTCACGTGGGAACCACACATGCAGAGATCATCCACCTACTCTGCGTCTCACAAAGACACGGTGGTTGGAACCAAATATCTCACATTTGGACTCATCAGACCAAAGGACAAATTCCGCTGGTCTAAACCATTGCTCGTGTTTCTTGGCCCAAGCAAGTCTTTTCTTCTTATGTGTCCTTTAGTAGTGGTTTCTTTGCAGCAATTTGACCACGAAGGCCTGATTCACGCAGTCTCCTCTGAACAGTTCATGTTGATGTGTCTGTTACTTGAACTCTGAAACATTTATTTGCCTGCAATCTGAGGTGCAGTTAACTCTAATGAACTTATCCTCTGCAGCAGAGGTAACTCTGGGTCTTCCTTTCCTGTGGCGGTCCTCATGAGAGCTAGTTTCATCAAAGCGGCTTGATGGTTTTTGCAACTGCACTTGAAGAAACTTTCAAAGTACTTGAAATGTTCTGTATTGACTGACCTTCATGTCTTAAAGTACTGTTGTTTCTCTTTGTTTATTTGAGCTGTTCTTGCCATAATATGGACTTCATCTTTTACTAATTAGGGCTATCTTATGTATACCACCACTACCTTGTCACAACACAACTGGTACACTGGTATTCAGTACAGAATGATTGGCCATGGCCCTAAGACTGATTGGACTGTTCCGGAGTAAGTGCCCCTCTGCAAGGCCCCCCTTATCCTTGTCAATTTTTAAGTTAAGATTTGTCTGTACACTTTTCTCAAAAGTCACTAGAAATGACCATTTAGGCAGGCAACATGATCAGATCTCTCATTAACGGATGTATTTTAATACGCTTTGAGATAGCAAGCTCAAAGCATGTGAGAGCTTTCAATTACTTATAAACTAGCTAACTATCTATTTCACTTTATTTAGCTGTTCAAAAGGAGGCTAAAGAGTTATTCAATAATAATGTGGTGCATCTGTGGAGACATTAACATCTGGAGCATTAAAAAAACGGAGGCGTTGTCAAGCAATAGCATTTTGTCTTTGATATCAATCTCTTTTATTTACAGTTACAAGTTGCAAATAATAACTATTCATGACATGTCATTTTAGCAGGGCACACAAACAACACAAACAGAAAGTGAACTTCAAGTTAAGGGGAGTCTTCACTTCAGGCAACCCTGATACTTTGTTCAATGTGCTGGAGGAGAATTAGAGATGGGAAGGGACTGGGAAATAGTCAGAGAGTGAGAAAGATAGACAGAGTAATAGAGAAGCAAACAGCWCGTCTCCTGAGTTGAAGTTGAACATTTTGTATCATTGATCATCATTTCTTGTCAGAGATAATGTTGACCTCAGTGGGTTGTCATTTAGGAAGCTGGCATGCAAAAGCCTCTTACAATTACGAGACCCAAAAGCACAAATATTCCTMCAAACAATTGAATCAAAATATTTTTTTCTGTTCCAAAGCCTCATTACTTTCTTGCCGTGCTCCATCCTACTGATTTGAATCTGTTAACCTTTTCTGAGGGTTGCAGTATCGCCCTGCTCCACAGATTAGCTACTGACACATTTATCAGGGGATGACAAATGAGCTGTTCTTCCAGATGCCTGATTACTTGACCTTTATGCCATACAAGCCAATAGGGACCTGACAGAGCTAAGTGGAGGCAGTCTTAAATAGGCTGGAGGAAAATACATGTTTGGATGTGTCTATTACAATGCAATGCCACGTGGCTAATTTAAACCCAAATTAACCAAGAAGCTGAGGTATTTGTATTTTTTGTCACCTTTCTTTAACCAGGTAGGCCAGTTGAGAACAAGTTCTCATTTACAACTGCGACCTGGCCAAGATAAAGCAAAGCAGTGTGACAAAATCAACAACACAGAGTTACACATCAACAAACGTACAGTCAATAACACAATCGAAAAATATATGTACAGTGTGTGCAAATGTAGAAGATTAGGGAGGTAAGGCAATAAATAGGCCATAGAGGCAAAAATAATTAAAATGTAGCATTAACACTGGAGTGATGGATGTGCAGATGATGATGTGCAAGTAGAGATACTGGGGTGCAAAAAGCAAAAAGAGAAAAAAAAATATGGGGATGAGGTAGTTTGGTGTGCTATTTACAGACTGGTTGTGTACAGGTACAGTAATCGGTAAACTGCTCTTTAAAGTTAGAGAGGGAGATATAAGTCTCCAGCTTCAGTGATTTTTGCAATTCTTTCCAGTCATTGGCAGCAGAGAACTGGAAGGAAATGCGGCCAAAGCAGGTGTTGGCTTTGGGGMTGACCAGTGAAATTGARATGGTAGAACACAKTCTAAAAGTAAATTGTTCATAAAGGGGCACTGATTTGAGATCATGTGTTGGGGCTGGTGTCTTGTAGAGGAATGCAGCATTCCCGTTTTCAGATTTTTGTTTGTCATTAACCAGGGTTATATTCAACCATTTGATGCGGATGAATTATCTGGTGCGTAAAAAAAAGTCATGACTAGGCTGATGGAAACAGGAAATGCCAGTACAACTGTATAAATGCGGACAGACAATTTGTTTGTGTAAAATGTATTATGGAAGAAATGGAAGTGGAAACAACCTTATGCGCAAATACTGATATAATAACCATCATATCGAAAGTACATTTGGAGTCACGCGATATGTTGTGTGGTCCTCCCACTACAACCTGGGAAAGCATGCAGTTTATTAGNGTGGTCCTCCCACTACAACCTGGGAAAGCATGCAGTTTATTAGGCTACAGATTAAATAAATAATGATTTACTTCACAGGGTGGTGAAAGTGCACGGTGATGAGCTTGATGCTCCTTTCCTATARATATCGAGGGTCTAAGTCTGGTGACATGATGATTGATGCTTGGCTGCCGTTTGACAAATAGAAATTATCTCGCTCTTATCCATTATAATCTCATCATCATGTAGCCTACCCGCACTGTTCCTGCAAGCTGTAAGCTAAGGTGCATGTGCCAAGACCAAAGTGGGCACATTTGCTATAGAACAGTTTGACAAAACCATCAGTAGATTTGAAAATGCGATGGGAAACCCATTTMACATGGTACATTGGAATCTAACTGCAAGAGTCATTTTATGTGCTACACATCATCACGCACAGCCTTTTATCCGCAATAAGTCAATTTGATGGAAACATATCTCTGGTGGTAAAATGTGCATATTGTTTTATGCAGATTTTTGAATAATAGCATGAAAATCTGTAGCCAATTGGATGGAAACATAGCTATGTACTGCTATAATTTCATGCTTTTTCCTCTGCGGTTGTTGATGCTGAAGCAGGCTCTGCGTCAACAACTATTATGAATTGAACATCACAACAGAAAGCAATTCCCGATGATCCTCTTTCATTAAAGTAGACTACCATTGCCCCATGCTGTACTCAACAGCTGAGGCAATGTGGGGGGGAATGTGACTAAGGAAGTCGTCCCTGTGGAACTGTCAAGTGATTTTGCTCTATGCTGGGCCCTGCTGCATTCAACCATCATTCAAAATGTTAGCTAGCTAGAAATTGTTCCCAAAGCCTGCATTAGAAAGAAATATGTATGTAATGGTTACTTTGCTAGGATGCTATCAGTAATTATTGCTAAGTAGTTTGTGTTATGCACAGCCCTCCATAATTAAAAGGGCAAAACACTCCAAGAAAAAATATGCATGTAACGTTTTTTAGTATGATGAAGCTATGCACATCCCTCCATAATTAAAAGCATTCACCTAGGTTTGGTCTTGCTTTGGATGGTACTGGCCCGATAGAGTATGAGGGACAGATCCAGTGTCCTTTCTCAAGATGTGACAACCCATCCATCTTTTCTGAGATGGTGGAAGAGTCAATCAGTGCTGAGGTGACCAAAAAAAAATATGCCTCTGCTGTGGCAGAAAGGATTGGTCACTGGCCGCAGCACAGGTGCCACGTCAATGAATTGAAATAAGACAACAGATACATACGTAGCCTTGGGTTAGAAGGCATCTTTTAATGTAAACAGAGGTGACTAATTGTTCATCCAAAAACAATATCAAGCTGGAATCCTTAGTTGCTACATCAATTTTTGAGACTTATAAATGAATGATATATACCCATTGATTCTTGAAGAATATGAATATAAATGCCTCATGAGCTTAGTTCAACTGTCGTAGCACATCAGAACCCAAAATACAAGCTTGTTCTACTCCAATGTTTGTAAACAATGTAACTGTAAACAAACACTGTATAGCCTCAAAAATGGTTAAAACTATAATTTTGATATCATGGATGGTCAGTCCTTGCTTCCATAATTCAAATCAAATCAAATCAATTGATATAGCCCTTCGTACATCAGCTGATATGTCAAAGTGCTGTACAGAAACCCAGCCTAAAACCCCAAACAGCAAGCAATGCAGGTGTAGAAGCACGGTGGCTAGGAAAAACTCCCTAGAAAGGCCAAAACCTAGGAAGAAACCTAGAGAGGAACCAGGCTATGAGGGGTGGCCAGTCCTCTTCTGGCTGTGCCGGGTGGAGATTATAACAGAACATGGCCAAGATGTTCAAATGTTCATAAATTACCAGCATGGTCAAATAATAATAATCACAGAAGTTAACGAGGGTGCAGCAAGTCAGCACCTCAGGAGAAAATGTCAGTTGGCTTTTTTAGCACGTCCGGTGAACAGGTCAGGGTTCCATAGCCGCAGGCAGAACAGTTGAAACTGGAGCAGCAGTTCTGTCTATAAACTTGAGAGTGGTTACATTTCTCCAGGCCCATCCCTCAGTGTTTTACCAAAACACAGGTACGGTGGACATTTGTTATTGTTTCAATTAAGGATTCTAGCTTTCATGAAAGCTAAACAGCTCCGCCTTCTGGATTGAGTTATTCAAGATTAATTCTTAATGCAGGGTGAAGCATTGCTTATTGTGGTCTGTTAACTGCCCTCTCAGAGGTGTACAATTCACTTCCAGTGAACTGATCTCTAGTCAAAAGTGGTTCCCTCAGTAGGTCATCTGCACTGATCTAATAATTAAAGATACAAAAAATGTAAAGCACCTTACTGGCAAAACTCCACCTACCAAAATTTTAAGAAACACAGCCATGTCTATATATTATGTATTGTATTATGTAGAAGGGTGGCCTTGCTCGAGCCTTGGCTTGTGCGAGCCGGAACGGCTAATAGGTCAGGAGCCATCTCCTGTTTCTGAAGCGTGAGGAAGACTCAGGGGTTTTATGTAATGTTATGTACACTACCGTTCAAAGTTTGGGGTCACTTAGAAATGTCCTTGTTTTTGAAAGAAAAGCACATTTATTGATCAGAAATACAGTGTAGACATTGTTAATGTTGTAAGTGACTATTGCAGCTGGAAACGGCAGATGTTTTATGTTAGCACAGCTGAACTGTTGTTCTGATTTAAAGAAGCAGTAAAACTGACCTTCTTTAGACTAGTTGAATATCTGGAGCATCAGCATTTGTGGGTTCGATTACAGGCTCAAAATGGCCAGAAACAAAGACCTTTCTTCTGAAACTCATCAGTCTATTCTTGTTCTGAGAAATGAAGACTATTCCATGCGAGAAATTGCCAAGAAACTGAAGATCTCGCACAACACTGTGTACTACTCCCTTCACAGAACAGCGCAAACTGTCTCTAACCAGAATAGAAAGAGGAGTGGACGGCCCCGGTGCACAACTGAGCAAGAGGACAAGTACATTAGAGTGTCTAGTCTGAGAAACAGATGCCTCACAAGTCTTCAACTGGCAGCTTCATTAAATAGTACCCTCAAAACACCAGTCTCAACGTCAACAGTGAAGAGATGGCTCTGGGATGCTGGTCTTTGACATACGCCAAACCCAGATTTGTCTGTCGGACTGCCAGATGGTGAAGTGTGATTCATTACTCAAGAGAACATGTTTCCACTGCTCCAGAGTCCAATGGCGGCGAGCTTTACACCACTCCAGCCGACGCTTGGTTATCTTAGGATTGTATGCGGCTGCTCGGCCATGGAAACCCATTTCATGAAACTCCCTGCGAACAGTTCTTGTACTGACGTTGCTTCCAGAGGCAGTTTAAAACTTCATAGTGAGTCTTGAAACCGAGGACAGACGATTTTTACACGCTTCAGCAGTTGGCAATCCCACTCTGTGATCTTGTGTGGCCTATCACTTCGTGGCTGAGCCGTTGTTGCTCATAGACATTTCCACTTCACAATAACAGCACTTACAGTTGACCGCGGCAGCTCTAGCAGGGCGTAAATTTGTTGAACTGACTTGCTGGAAAGGTGGCATCCTATGACGGTGCCACGTTGAAAGTCACTGAGCTCTTCAGTAAGGCCATTCTACTGCCAATGTTTGTCTATGGAGATGGCATGGCGGTGTGCTCGATTTTATATACCTGTCAGCAACGGGTGTGGCTGAAATAGCCGAATCCACTAATTTGAAGGGGTGTCCACATTAGTTTCTTGATACACTATATATACAATAGTAAGAAAATGTCAACTGCATCTCTGATATGCACCAACCCGTTAGGGTTAGTTGATAGAAATTAACATTGTTTGATAGTTAATTGAGCATCTATAGACCATCTACAGAGGGACTATCCAAATAAAGTGGAACTTAATTTTCTATTGAAAACATTGTCCGTATATGAGTGTGCAGCGATTAGACAATAACGGGAAAATGAGTAGCAATACATTAAAGCTGCAGCCATGATCAAAAACCATTAACTGTTATAACCATTGAAAATATGTTCCAGCTTTATTTTCTGTGTGCATATGAACTCTCTCACTTACCTCTATTACATATTTCAGAACATACTGTATGTCCCAACTAATTTTGAGTGCATATCAAATCTCAACTCTCGCTTATCTCATCAAGCACTCCACATTGTTTACAGCTGACTGACAGCGGCAGTACATAAAGAGCCATCTCTGTTTCCATTGAGTTCTACTGAAGAGCGGAACTCCTCAAAAATATGTGTGGTCAAAAATAACACCCACTGGATGCGGTTTATATTAGACATCAGTGACAATGAAAGGAAAACATTTAGAACTTCTTAAGTCTATTGAAAACATTGTCTGTGTGAGGCTATACTACAATTAACAAGACAATTATGGGACAATTTGGAGCCACACATCAAAGCCGTATCTTTGAGAAAGGCAGCCATTTAAGGACATCAGTTGGAGACACCGTCTAAAACCTCAAATATGAAAAAATATGTATTTAACCTTTATTTAACTAGGCAATTCAGTTAAGAACAAATTCTTATTTACAATGATGGTCTAGGAACAGCAGGTTAACTGCCTTGTTCAGAGGCAGAACAACCTTTCGGTTACTGGCCCAACGCTCTAACCACTAGGCTTCCTGCCACCCCATGATGATGGTAAATACCACTAAAGGTGAATACCCACAAATACCCATGCATCATTACTCTTGCTTCATAAGGTCATTTTTCAGAGACAAAAGCTTGAGTTTAAGCAGTTTTCCTTCATCCAAGCCCCTCGTATGATGTCAGAAGTGTGTATCAGCTGCTTTGGACAAATCAGATGCAAGGCGTAACACAAACCAAGTAACAACAGAAATGCATCAGCCATCCTCTGCCTGAACAAGGCCATCAGTCCCCCCGACTGATGGCCTTGTTCAGGCAGAGGGCAGCACGGACAGGCCATGCAGCAGAGGCTATGAGAAGTGTTTTAATGCTCTATGATCTCCAGGTAGGTGTGTCTGTTTAGCTTGGCGTATAATCAGATCTTCAGATGTACAGTCGAAGTCGGAAGTTTACGGACACCTTAGCCAAATACATTTAAACTCCGTTTTTCACAATTCCTGACATTTAATCCTTGTAAACATTCCCTGTCTTAGGTYAGTTAGGGTCACCACTTTATTTTAAGAATGTGAAATGTCAGAATAATAGTAGAGAGAATTATTTATTTAATCACATTCCAAGTGATGCTCCTCTTCTGTGCATTCAGAGACCACAGGAACTCCAGCTCTGCTCAACTTGGTCAGATAGTTCCACATCTTGAACTTCAGACTAGTAATCCATGCATACCCTGCTTATTTGAGACATGGATACTTGGTCACAAGCGCTTCTGCATCCCTGCTTATTTCTTCCCCACGTGGATAGGCCTTGAAGTTGTGTATAGCTTTAGCCATGTTCTCAAGAATGTCTTGTTTCTGTTATCACGCAATCCCAACGCACAATGGGATTTCCTTGCAGTTCTTCAGCTGTATCCACTGAAAGCGCGCGAGGTTCAAGGCACGAGGGCAGGGGGCGGGCCGCAGAGCCGCGCACAGAGGACAGACCTAGGCCATGGGGAAGGGAGGGGGGGTAGCACTGAGCAACACTAAGGGGCATTGCACTAATAATGGAGGTGACTAAGGGAAACGTTCCCGCTGTTCTAACAGGTAGCTGGACAATAGACTTTCCTAGATGGAGAGGGGGGGATTCTATCTAAGTTGGGTTCTATGGTAAGTATTATTATTATGTATCACATCTGACGGTGATTGGGAGTCCCATTGGGCGGAGCACAATTGGCCCAGCGTTTCTCTCCCTCTTATAACAGAAATAAATGTTTTGGCCTTTATTCAGATTACAATCGCTCAGTTTTTTTATATTTTTACGAAATAACCTCAAATATTGTTCTATATTATCAAGTTKATGGCACAGTCATATAGCGGCACCTACATAAAGCAGAGTGACTCACTCATTCATGGCTTTGGATCAAAATAAATAAGTACCAACATTCTTTCTGATAGTCTTTAATAAAGAAATGTTTTGAATATCTTCACCTAGACACCATGTACAGTATTATAATAGCCCACTATGGGTCTTAGCAGGACAATATACCTTTACCAATACCTCTCTGTATTTTGATATTTGTGGATGGGGCAATGCAAGTGCCCAGTGTAACGTTCGTCGTCGGAATGAGAAGGATCGGACCAAAGCGCAGCGTGATAAGTGTTCATGCTTTTTAATTAGAACAGAACACTATAACAAGAGAAATAAATGAAACCGAAACAGTCCTGTAAGGTGCAAAACACTAATCAGAAAATAACTACAGAAAATAGAAAATAACTACCCACAAAAACCATGTGGGAAAAAGCTACCTAAATATGGTTCTCAATCAGAGACAACGATAGACAGCTGCCTCTGATTGAGAACCACACCCGGCCAAACACAAAGAAATACAAAACATAGAAAATGAACATAGAATGCCCACCCAAATCACACCCTGACCAAACCAAAACAGCTCTCTACGGTCAAGGCGTGACAGTACCTCCGGCCGCAAAACCTGAACCTATAGGGGAGGGTCTGGGTGGGCATTTCTCCGCGGTGGTGGCTCTGGTGCGGGACGTAGACCCCGCTCCACCTCTGGCTTGGCCCACTTAGGTGGCGCCTCTAGAGCGGGGAGCCTCGTAGCGGGCCCCAGACTGGAGGGCGTCGCTGGAGGCTCCGGACTGGAGGGCGTCGCTGGAGGCTCCGGACTGAAGGGCAACTCTGGAGGCTCCGGACTGGAGGGCGTCGCTGGAGGCTCCGGACTGGAGGGCGTCGCTGAAGGCTCCGGACTGGAGGGCGTCGCTGGAGGCTCCTGACTGGAGGGCGTCGCTGGAGGCTCCGGACTGGAGGGCGACTCTGGAGGCTCCGGACTGGAGAGCGTCGCTGGAAGCTCCGGACTGAAGGGCGTCGCTGGAGGGTCCGGACTGGAGGAAGACGACGCAGAGACAGCCTGGTGCGTGGGGCTGCCACAGGGCCCACCAGGCTGGGGAGACCTACAGGAGGCCTGGTGCGTAGAGGAGGCACAGGATGAACCGGGCTGTGGGGGAGCACTGGAGATCTGGTGCTTACCACTCGCACCTTTCCATTTGGCTCAATGCCCACTTTAGCCCGGCATAGGACGAACTGAACCGTCCCAGCGCCCCGGAGACACAGTACGCAGAGCCGGCACAGGATGCCCTGGGCCGAAACGGCGCACCGGAGACCAAGCGCGCTGAGCTGGCACAATCCGCCCTGGCTGGATGCCCACTCTCGCATGGCACTTGCGGGGGGCTGGCATATAGCGCTCCTGGCTATGAGCGCGCACTGGAGACACTGTGCGCTTTACCGCAGAACACGGTGCCTGACCAGTACCACGCTGCTTCCGGTAAGCACGGGGAGTTGGCTCAGGTCTATCGCCTGACTCCGCCAATCCCCCCGTGTGCCTCCCCCCAAACAATTGGGGGCTGCCTCTCGTGCTTGCTGCGCTGCCTTGCCTCATATCGCCGCCTCTCCGCTTTAGCTGCCTCCGGCTCCTTTTTCGGGCGGCGATATTCCCCAGCCTGTCTCCAGGGTCCCTTACCGTCCAATATCTCCTTCCTTGTCCAGGAGTCCTGAACCCTCTGCTCCTCCATACCACGCTGCTTGGTCCACTTGTGGTGGGTAGTTCTGTAACGTTCGTCGTTGGAATGAGAAGTATCGGACCAAAGCGCAGCGTGGTAAGTGTTCATGCTTTTKTATTAGAACAGAACACTATAACAAAATAACAAGAGAAATAAATGAAACTGAAACAGTCCTGTAAGGTGCAAAACACTAAACAGAAAATAACTACCCACAAAAACCATGTGGGAAAAAGCTACCTAAGTATGGTTCTCAATCAGAGACAATGATAGACAGCTGCCTCTGATTGAGAACCACACCCGGCCAAACACAAAGAAATACAAAACATAGAATGCCCACCCAAATCACACCCTCACCAAACCAAAATAGAGACATAAACAGCTCTCTACGGTCAGGGCGTGACACCCAGTGGATTTCCTAGTTGTATTTCAGTAATATACAAAAGTAATAATTCTTTCTCCTAGAAATTTGAGACATCTCTATGGGACTTATAATGACCTGGCTGAGAAACATTGGATTTTGAACATTTCCTGAAGCATTTGAAAAAAATTAATATACAGTGCATTCGGGAACGTATTCAGACCCCTTGACTTTCCATGTTTTGTTTCGTCACAGCCTTATTCTAAAATGGATTAAAAATATATATAATTCCCCTCATCAATCTACACACAGTACCCTATAACAGTTTTAGACATTTTTGCAAATGTATTAAAAATAAAAACCAAATACCTTATTTCCATAAGTATTCAGACCCTTGGCTATGAGACTTGAAATAGAGCTCATCTGCATCCTGTTTCCATTGATCATCCTTGAGATGTTTCTACAACTTGATTGGTGAACCTTCGCACCAGTCTGAAATCCTGAGCACACTGGTGCAGGTTTTCTTCAAGGATCTCTCTGTACTTTGCTATGTTCAACTTTCCCTCGATCCTGACTAGTCTCCCAGTTCCTGAAAAATATCCCCACAGCATAATGCTGCCACCACCATGCTTCACCTTAGGGATGCTTCCAGGTTTCCTCCAGACGTGACACTTGGCATTCAGGCCAAAGATTTCTATCTTAGTTTCATCATACCAGAGAATCTTATTTCTCATGATCAGAGTCCTTCAGGTGTCTTTTGGCAAAATCCAAGCGGGCTGTGATGTGCCTTTTGCTGAGGATTGGCCTCCATCTGGCCATTCTACCATAAAAGCCTGATTGGTGTAGTGCTTCAGAGATGGTTGTTCTTCTGGAAGATTCTCCCATGTCCACAGAGGAACTCTGGAGCTCTTTCAAAGTGACCATCGTGTTCTTGGTCACCTCCCTGACCAAGGCCCTTCTCCCCCGATAGCTCAGTTTGGCCGGGCGGCCAGCTCTAGGAAGAGTCTTGGTGGTTCCAAACTTCTTCCATTTAAAAATGGTTGGAGCCACTGTTTTCTTGGGGTTCTTTAATGTTGCAGAAATGTTTTGGTACCCTTCCCCAGATTTGGGCCTCTACAAAATCCTGTCTCGGAGCTCTTCGGACAATTCCTTCGACCTCATGGCTTGGCTTTTGCTCTGACATACACTGTCAACTGTGGGACCTTATATATACAGGTGTGTGCCTTTCCAAATCATGTCCAATCAATTCAGACAGCTGTCTTGTACACCATGTTTTTTTTTCATGCTGCTGACTAAAGAAATATTGGTCAACCAACAGCCTATCAACCAACCAATTGACCAGTCGACTAAATAGGGTCAGCCTTAGTTTGCTTTATGTATATCTTGTTTAATCTGTATTGCCATGTTTTGAAACTGTACATATGTATATCTTGCTAATAAGATCAACATAAATATGTCTGGTTTAACATGAATTAGATTCAGTTAATTTGAAAGACAATTCATTTTGTTGGATCAAAAGATCACACACTGCACATGCGCGAGAGAAAAGAAGTCGACACTGAAAGCCGCAGACGCACTGTGATGTCCATCGTGAGCTGAATAATAAGGAAGTAGTAGTTTAGGGTTTTCCCTTTCTGCTTTAGTAAGCCACTGAAGAATAGCGGCAGCATAGTTAATTAGGTTGACAGCTTCCTTCATCAGGTTGAGGAGAGATGGCACTTTTGATAGTTTTTTTGTTTTTGTCAATCGATATGACATTACACAACACTAAAAACAGCAAAAACATAACACCCAACAAGACAGCACCTTTCAACCATATACCAGTGGTGTAAATAAACAATAATAATATAAAAAAGTAATAACTTTTTTTTTTAACACACATTACACATACATTTGCAATAACTTATACCCTAGCTTCTCACTCGCACGTCCAGTTCCTTATATATTTCAAAAAGTGTTCCCATATCATACTCAATGTCCCTTTCCTCTCCTGTACTTTGCTATCATTGATACATAATCTGTTGATTTCGGACTATCTGCACTCTTCCAGTTACGTAGTATGAGTCTAGCTGCAGTAAGAAAACCCACTGAGGCAAGACCAAACTCTTCTTCACTAACACCTGGTGGTAACGTAAATATATCCCCTAATAAGCACAGCTGTGTCCCACCCATTCTTCAAGATTTTTAAGATTCTCCTTCCAGAAAGGGAGCACCATGGGACATTCCAATATAGAATACAAAAACGTACCTACTTCCCCCTTGCATTTCCAGCATAAATTATTTTGCAATAAACCCATTTTATGTCATCAAACTTTGGTCCAATTGTACCTATGAACAATCTTATGCGTACATTTGCCTCAATGTCACAATTAAGATCATCCTTAAATTCTCACAGTTTCCATATTGTGCATACGAGACTCTTTTATTAAACACTGAAGCGGAATGTGATATTCCTGGTAGCATGAAATATTGTTCTAACAAGCAGTGGCGGTTCTAGCTTGCATGGCTCCCTGGGTGATTCCCCCCCTCCCCATGCCCAAAAAAAACATTTTAAACACACCTGAAGAATCCTGCTAGGGAGAAGTAGAAACAAATGGGTCTTCATCCTCATCCTCGGGCTCAGACAACATTTGTGAAGACATCTGTGTGGCTGAGGAGGTGGATGGCTCCTCATCCTGGCCAGTGCCAGAGGGTGCTCCAAAATATTTCACAAGTGCCCCTGAATTTGCATTGAAWTGCAGTATATGAGTCTGACACCCTAAATACATTTGTTGCACAATTAAATATACATGTCATTATGCACAATGTATCAAACTTTCAGAATAGGAAGTAACCAAATGAACCATACAACCTCCTTGGCTAATTCTAGGCATAAGACTCAATAAGACTCAATATATCACAAAAGATACAAAAGCATAATACAGACAGACACCTTTTAAGTTAGCCTACACCATTGGACATTCCCCTTACTGAGCACAGGACCTAGTGAATACAATCACACAAAACCTTTATGATGTCACCTCAATGAAAGTTAACCAAATCAATGGTGTGCTAGTTAGGAATATCCGCCTGGCTGTAAGTCGGGCCCTCATACCACCCTCATGGAGTCTGTTTCTGACCGTTTGAGCAGACACATGCACATTTGTGGCCTGCTGGAGGTCATTTTGCAGGGCTCTGGCAGTGCTCCTCCTTGCACAAAGGCGGAGGTAGCGGTCCTGCTGCTGGGTTGTTGCCCTCCTTCGGCCTCCTCCACGTCTCCTGATGTACTGGCCTGTCTCCTGGTGGCGCCTCCATGCTCTGGACACTACGCTGACAGACACAGCAAACCTTCTTGCCACAGCTCGCATTGATGTGCCATCCTGGATGAGCTGCACTACCTGAGCCACTTGTGTGGGTTGTAGACTCTGTCTCATGCTACCACTAGAGTGAAAGCACCGCCAGCATTCAAAAGTGACCAAAACATCAGCCAGGAAGCATAGGAACTGAGAAGTGGTCTGTGGTCACCACCTGCAGAACCACTCCTTTTTTGGGGGTGTCTTGCTAATTGCCTATAATTTCCACCTTTTGTCTATTCCATTTGCACAACAGCATGTGAAATGTATTGTCAATCAGTGTTGCTTCCTAAGTGGACAGTTTGATTTCAYAGAAGTGTGATTGACTTGGAGTTACGTTGTGTTGTTTAAGTGTTCCCTTTATTTTTTTGAGCAGTGTATATAACATACTCTGGCAATATAGCTAGCTAAAGGCTTTTCGTACTTGAAGAATAGTATTTGACATTTTGTCAAAAATATGTGTGGAGAGATCCAAACTACATTCCAAGTTATAATTTGGTCCTTACCTGCCGCATGGCCATTCCAGAGGAGATCAAGACGACGTCCGTTGAACTGTTCCAAGCACAATTGACATATATAACTAGATCTAGCATGTCAGTTCAACATAATAATGATCATTTGAATATCATATTTTTAAGTTGTTGGTTGTTACTTAGTAATATTTGTTCAAATTTAGCAGCATACAACCTTGGATTTTTATTTGCAAATTAGTCTTTTTCAACAAATATAAATTAAGTACTATATTCAAAAATGGAAGTGAAACCTATTATTTTAAGTAAAAATCACAGATTTTCTTTTGCAATATTTATTAAACCCGTGGGTCATTTTTTACAGTGCAAAAAGACTGGTATCCAGACTATAACAGAGGCACATTGTCCATTACTTTACACATAACTGCTGTGTTTCTGACCAAATGTTTGGCTAGTTGATATTTGGATTACCAGCCAAATGCTGTAGATATTACTGTAGCATGGCATGCTGCCTACTAACATGGCTCTTCATGAAGCCATAAAGCCTTCTGGTAAGTAAAAGTTAATTAGCTATGATGACTAACCTCTAGGGATCCTAATTAGGTTTACGGCATGACTGCACACTAGTAATTAAATGTAATTTGCTTCTCTGTTGGCTAAGCCTCGGAAACCTTGGCTGGAAAGGTTGAATGCAGCAGATTCATATGTGAACATTGTGGAGTAAATAACAATAGGGGGAAAGTCTAACTGAAAACATGGTGATGCAAATTTGGTTAGATTTTCACATGTTAAAGACAAAACCACATACAACAAAATTACACATTATGAACAACAAACAGGTTTTCTTATGAGTATGCAGATTCAAAGACAGAAGAAGGAATTCAGTTGCATGTGGTAATAAATGATCAAAACAGTTCTTAAATGACAGTCAGTAGAAATGAGAGTGAAAACATGGCATTAAAACCTCTAAAAGGGTAAGCCATTGGGGGGGGGGGGTACTAAGCTAATATATGGAATTGTTTGAAGATGGCCAAACCATGGATCATTTAGCTATTTGTGAGTCTCCCCTTTCCATAGTGAGGTCATATTAGTTTGTAGCTCAAACAGTTTAGACGCTACAGACAGAAGTCGGCACATCAGCGATACCGACTTCAGACGAGTCCCGTGACACTTGTGGGGGTCGTAGAGCAAACCCTCCTTTTCCATAGAGTGGTCATAAAATGTTGGCCAAGCCGTTCGGACGCTACAGACGTTTTCGTGAGCAAATCAATTTTAGGGAGTTCTCATGGTCTGACAAACACCGCTCTAGCTCAGCCACCTTCCACCGCAGATGCGGAATGACAACGTAGGCAGATGTGGTGGATTGAAACGCAGCACAACTGATATCTCTAGCTTAAACTGACGTATTTTGATGGGGATTTGTTTATTATGTTACTTAGATTGACGCACCGTTGCATCAATAGACTCTTAAGGATTAACAAACACCCTGCAGGCTATGTACTTCAGGATAATCACTTCCATCTCAGTTGGTCTCCATGGGCTCTTAGAAGACAGTTCATTGGCTTTGAAAAAAATCGGTGTAAGTGTTCAGTTTAACTATGAGTCCACAATAGACAAAAATGTATCACTGGAATGCAATCTTTTTCAAATGCCTTTGTGGCAAAAGTACTCCATCATCCCTGCTGTGTTTAAAGGCCCACTGCAGTCAAAAACATGTTCCTATGTTTTATATAAATCCCCACACTGAGCTTGGAATAATACTGTGAAATTGTGAAAATTATGATTATTACTTTTTAGTTTGAGAGCGGTTTGAAAAGACTGCCTGAAATTGCAGTTTTGGTCTACCTGGTGACATAACCAGATGGTAAATAAGTTAGTATCAGGAATCAAGGTAAGACCCAAGTGCAGACTGTGTGAAGTAACAATGTTTATTGTAACCACAGGGGCAGGCAAACGACAGGTCAAGGCAGGCAGGGGTCGATAATCCAGAGCAGAGTGCAAGGTACAGGACGGCGGGCAGGCTCAGGTCAGGCAGAGGTCGGTAATCCAGAGCAGAGGGCAAGGTACAGGACGGCGGGCAGGCTCAGGTCAGGCAGTGGTCAGGTACAGGGTCAGGACAGGCAAAGGTCAAAATCCAGGATGATGAGGGGGAAAAAGAGAGACTAAGGTACAAACAGGAGCTGAGACAACCTGCTGGTAGGCTTGCACAAACAGGACAAACTGGCAACAGACAGAAAACACAGGTTTAAATACACAGGGGATAATGGGGGAGATGGGTGACACCTGGAGGAGGGTGGAGACAAGCACAAGGACAGGTGAAACAGATCAGTGCGTGACAAATAGACCAATTAGAAAGAGTTCTAAACCTCTCTGCCAATAACAGCTTGTTTTCAGTTTTCTATTCCCTACTCAGACCACTTCCAGACAGTCCTAGCAAAATTCTTGCTTGAGAAATTCCTCTTTGCATAATAAGGTATAGTCCTTGTTACCCAGAAATGATTTGATATTGGGATAAAAATGGAGGCATTGGACCTTTTAAGAAATTACAAACGCAAAGGCAGTCACCCTGGTAGGACATGATCTGTCCATAGAAATTTGATCCAAGCCTGAGCTACTATCAATTTATTATCTCTACCATAGTAGATTAAATGCCTATCAAATACAATTGTTTACCATGTCTGTTTATTGCAATTGCATTGACTACTGAGATACTGGATTTTTGGGGCCTTCAAGGAAACCTAGGCACTAGGTTTGAATTAATAAGGTCCTCTGTCATTCATGTTTTCAGTGAGTTTTTGTATACAGATTTAGGCTAGCTGATGGGTCATCATGTTGGTCACACATAAACCAGCTGGGTTGTCATATTACCATATTGACAATAGAGGTCTATTGAGAGCATCAGAGGAGATTTGTTTTTTTAGTTTCGTTTTTTACCTTTATTTAACTATGCAAGTCAGTTAAAACGTCTTATGGCTGCAGGGGCAGTATTGAGTAGCTTGGATGAAAGGTGCCCAGAGGTGCCCAGAGTAAACTGCCTGCTCCTCAGTCCCAGTTGCTAATAKATGCATAGTATTATTAGTAATGGATAGAAAACAGTCTGAATGATGTCTGTGAGTATAACAGAACTCATATGGCAGGCAAAAACCTGAGAAGAAATCCAAACAGGAAGTGGGAAATCTGAGGTTGGTCGATTTTCAACTCATCGCCTATCGAATACACAGTGGGATATGGATCAGTTTGCACTTCCTACGGCTTCCACTAGATGTGAACAGTCTGTAGAACCTTGTCTGATGCCTTTACTGTGAAGTGGGGCCGAAGGAGACAGGAATGAGTCAGGTCTACCATGAGCTGACCATGCGCGTTCACGTGAGGGAGCTCTGTTCCATCGCACATCTGAAGTCAATGTAATTTTCCGGTTGGAACGTTATTCAAGATTTATGGTAAAAACATCCTAAAGATTGATTCACTACACCGTACGACATGTTTCTACTGACTGTTACGGAACTTTTTGACATTTCGTCTGCTTTTAGTGAACGCGCTTCCTGACTTTGGATTTGTTTACCAAACATGCTAACAAAAATAGCTATTTGGACATAAATGATGGACATTACCAAACAAAACAAAACATTTTTGTGGAAGTGGGAGTCCTGGGAAGGCTTTCTGACGAAGATCAGCAAAGGTAAGTGAAGATTTATAATGCTATTTATGAGTTTTGTTGACTGCACAATTTGGCTGGTAACTGTATGGCTTCCATTTGTGGCTGAACGCTGTTCTCAGATGATTGAATATCGTGCTTTTGCCGTAAAGTCTTTTGAAATCTGACACAGTGGTTGCATTAAGAACAAGTGTATCTTTAATTCTATGTAAAACATGTAGCTCTCATCAAAGTTTATGATGAGTATTTATGTTATTTGACGTGGCTCTCTGCAATTTCTCCGGATATTTTGGAGGCATTTCTGAACATGGCGCCAATGTAAACTGAGGTTTTTGGATATAAATATGTAAATATGAATTTTATCGAACAAAACATATACGTATTGTGTAACATGAAGTCCTATGAGTGTCATCTGATGAAGATCATCAAAGGTTAGTGATTCATTTGATCTCTATTTCTGTTTTTTGTGACTCCTGTCTTTGGCTGGAAAAATGGCTGTGTTTTTCTGTGATTTTGCGGTGACCTAACATAATCGCTTGTGGTGCTTTCGCTGTAAAGCCTTTTTGACATCGGACACTGTGGTGGGATTAACAAGAAGTATATCTTTAAAATGGTGTGAAATACTTGTATGCTTGAGGACTTTTAATTATGAGATTTCTGTTGTTTGAATTTGGCGCCCTGCACCTTCACTGGCTGTTGTCATATCGATCCCTGTAACGGCGTTCCTCCTCCTCTTCGGATGAAGAGGAGGAGCAGGGATTAAACCAAAATGCAGCGTCTTGATATGACATGATTTATTTTAAGTAAAGACAAAAACACGAACTTCACTTGAAACTAAACAAAACAACAAACGGAGTAGACGAACCTGAACATAAGAACTTACATAACACGATGAACTCACGAACAGGAAAATGACTACACAAAACGACGAACGAACGAAACAGTCCCGTATGGTGCAAACAAACACAGACACAGGAGACAACCACCCACGACAAACAAAGTGAAAACACCTACCTTAATATGATTCTCAATCAGAGGAGATGAAAACCACCTGCCTCTAATTGAGAACCATATCAGGTACCCAAAACCAACATAGAAACAGAAAACATAGACTGCCCACCCAAACTCACGTCCTGACCAACTAACACATACAAAAACTAACAGAAAACAGGTCAGGAACGTGACAATCCCATTAACGGGATTGCAGCCATAAGAAGTTTTTAAGAACACATTCTTATTTACAATGACGGCCTACACCGGCCAAACCCGTACGGCGCTGGGCCAATTGTGCACTGCCCTATGGGACTCACAATCACGACCGGATGTGATACAGCCTGGACGCGTACCCGGGTGTCTGTGTCTGTAGTGACTCAAGCACTGAGTTGCAGTGTCTTAGACCGCTGCACCACTCAGAAGCCCCAATTGTTGACGCAGTTTATTAGACAGAATCCCCCCAATGTCAATCAAAAAGGCCAGATAGAATAGGCTACCCTATTCTAACAGAGCAGTTGAAATAGAATGAAAGGGAGATATGAAAAATAAGACATGGGAGAAAGAGTTGAAGTTGTGATTATGCTCAGCGTGCAGCATTTATCAGCAACTTTACTCTAAATATTGGTTGCCCCTGGCTTTTCAAGGATGGAATAAAGTAAATGTACAAAAGTCTTTGGACACCCCTTCAAATTAGCGGATTCGGCAATTTCAGCCACACCCGTTGCTGACAGGTCTATAAAATCGAATGTGTATGCAATCTCCATAGACAAACATTGGTAGTGGAATAGACAACGTGGCACCGTCATAGGATTCCACTTTTCCAACAAGTCATTTCGTAAAATTTCTGCCCTGCTAGAGCTGCCTCGGTCAATTGTAACAACAGCTCAGCCATGAAGTGGTAGGCCACACAAGCTCACAAAACGGACCGTTGAGTGCTGAAGTGCGTAGCACGTAAAAAACCATCTATCCTTGGTTGCAAAACTCACTACCGCGTTCCAAATTGCCTCTGGAAGCAACATCAGCATGATAACTGTTCATCGGGAGCTTCATGAAATGGGGTTTTCGTGGCCAAGCAGCCACACACCATGCACCATGCGCAATGCCAAGCATCGGCTGGAGTGGTGTAAAGCTCGCCGCCATTAGACTCTGGAACAGTGGAAACGTGTTCTCTGGAGTGATAAATCATGCTTCGCCATCTGGCAGTTAGATGGACGAATCTGGGTTTGGCGGATACCAGGAGAGCTCTACCTTCCCCAATGCACAATGCCAAATGTAAAGTTTAATGGAGGCGGAATAATGATCTGGGGCTGTTTTTCATGGTTCGGGCTAGGCCCCTTTGTTCCAGTAAAGGGAAATCTTAACGCTACAGCATACAGTGACATTCTAGACGATTCTGTGCTTCAAACTTTGTGGCAAGAGTTTCGGGGAGGCCCTTTCCTATTTCAGCATGACATTGCCTCGTGCACAAAGCGAGGTCCATACAGAAATGGTTTGTCGAGATCGGTGTGTAAAAACCGGAATGAACCGAGCCTGACCTCAACCCCATTGAATTATGCCATCAACATGATGCAACAGGAACCAGGATTTGCAGGGATAGGCAATGTTTTCCACACCTCAATTGAATGGTGTTGGTGATTGAGTGCCCACTGGAGCCGATTCTTCTAGTTTTTAGCTGATAGGAGTGGAACCCGGTGTGGTCGTCTTATGCAATAGCCCATCCGTGACAAGGACCAACGAGTTGTGCGTCGGAGATGCCTTTCTGCACAACACTGTTGTACTGCGCCGTTATTTGCCTGTTTGTGGCCTGCCTGTTAGCTTGCACATTTCTTGCCTTTCTCCTTCGACCGCTCTCATCAACTAGCTTTTTTTGCCCACATGACTGCCTCTGACTGGCTGCTTTTTGTTTGATGCACCATTCTCGGTAAAACCTAGACACTGTCGTGCGTGAAAAGCACAGGAGTCGGCCGTTTTGTAGATACTAGAACTGGCATGCCTGGCACCGACGATCATACCTAGGGCTGTTGCGGTGACCGTATTATCGCCACAACAGCAGTCATGAGTCATGACCGCAGTAAAATTCCAGGTGACCTTTGAGTCACGGTAATCTCCTCTTATGCTGTTTAGAAATGCATTGGTAGTACCCAACTCACTAACGGATTGGTACTCGGGGCTCTACTGTCCCTCTAATCACACTGACATCAATGCAGATTCAATCGAAAATCACATCAATCACTTGTCATCAAAACAGTTTTTAAAACTCAGCTCACTGTGATTGATCTATTTGAAGAAGTTCAACAACAGGTTGAAACTGAGTGGGAAAACATGGTCATTGTGGATGTTGTTTAAAAAGCCTAACACAATGAAATGGGCAGCGCCTCATAAGCTGAAGATAAATTCAAAACACCCATATGCATAATAGAGCTTAAGCATAGGTCTATATATGAGACCAAGCCTGAAAAAAAMCTAAATTAAAATAATGATTATGATGTTATACAGTACATAGCCTTCTGCATATTACGTATAGCAGAAAAATCATTATTATTGGACTGTATTATTATTTATACTGGATAGACAGGTTACTTCATGCTACGCTCCAAACTTTCTATCCATGAGTCTGGGAGAGAATTTATAGACCTAGGCGATGCTGTTGATTCATGGATTGTGCAGGGCGGCTTACAGTTAGCCTAGATTATAGTGAATTTTTATTTGATTTTGATTAATAGTCTGACACATTACCATTAGCTTCAGAATATCTCACCAGTGTGCGTTTCCCTCACCTCTCTCCTTCATTCCTTTCTCAACCAAGCCGAGAGACGGGATGTCAACTGTTTAACAAAATATTTATTTATTTTTTATTTATTATGGATCCCCATTAGCTCTTCCTGGGGTCCAGCAGAATTAAGGCAGTTTTTGCAATATTAAAAACATTACAATACATTCATAGATTTCACAACACTCTGTGTGCCCTCAAGCCCCTACTTCACCAGTACCACATATCTACAGTACAAAATCCATGTGTACGTGTGTGTATAGTGCGTATGTTATCATGTGTATGCGTGTATCTGTGCCTATGTTTGTTTTGCTTCACAGTCCCGCTGTTCCATAAGGTGTATTTTTATCTGTTCTTTCAATCTAATTTTAATGCTTGCGTCAGTTACTTCATGTGGAATAGAGTTCCATGTAGTCATGGCTCTATGTAGTACTGTGTGCCTCCCATAGTCTGTTCTGGACTTGCAGACTGTGAAGAGACCTCTTGTGGCATGTCTTGTGGGGTATGCATGGGTGTCCAAGCTATGTGCCAGTAGTTCAAACAAACAGCTCGGTGCATTCAACATGTCAATACCTCTCATAAATACAAGTATTGATGAAGTCACTGCACTTTGAGCCAGAAGATTTTGACATGCATATTATTAATGTTAGCTCTCTGTGTACATCCAAGGGTCAGCCGTGTTGCCCTGTTCTGAGCCAATTGCAATTTTCCTAAGTCCCTTTTTGTGGCACCTGACCACACGACTGAACAGTAGTCCAGGTGCGACAAAACTAGGGCCTGTAGGACCTGCCTTGTTGATAGTGCTGTTATTAAGGTAGAGCATCACTTTATTATGGACATACTTTTCCCCATATTGGCTACTTTCATATCAATATATTTTGACCATGACAGTTTACAATCCATGGTCCAAGCAGTTTAGTCACCTCAACTTGCTCGATTTCCACATGATTTAGTTGAGGTTAAGGGTTTAGTGAATGATTTGTCCCAAATACATTGCTTTTAGTTTTAGATATATTTAGGACTAACCTATTTCATGCCACCCATTCTGAAACTAACTGCAACTCTTTGTTAAGTGTTACAGTCATTTCAGTCACTGTAGTAGCTGACATGTATAGTGTTGAGTCATCCGCATACATAGACAGATTATAATTATGTTGGAGAGGCTTCCATTAAAACTTCTCTGGGATATGTGGGACGGTAGCGTCCCACCTAACCAACAGCCAGTGAAATTGCAGGGCGCCAAATTCAAAACAACAGAAATCTCATAATCTCTTTTGTTCGAGGCATGGTTCACATCAGGCAATGCTTCTTGTGAAATGCAAACTCACATTTGTGAGTTTTTTTTCTTTCTGGCAAGGCAGCTCTAACCAACATCTCCAATCTCATCTCATTGATTGGACTCTAGGTTAGCTGACACCTGACTCCAATTAGCTTTTGGAGAAGTCCTTAGCCTAGGGGTTCACATACTTTTTCCAACCTACACTATGTTTAAATTATGCATTCCAATATAGACAAGAAAAATACAATAATGTGTGTGTTATTAGTTTAAGAACACTGTGTATATTGTTGTGATTTAGATGAAGATCAGATCAAATTTGATAACCTATTTATGTAGAAATCAAGGTAATTCGAATGGGTTCACATACTTTTTCTTGCCACTGTATATACACAACATGCCTACCACACATATATATATATATATATATATATATATATATCACACAGTGATGTAAAAATACTTAAAAGTACTACTTAAGTCATTTGTTGGGGTATCTGTACTTTACGAGTACTTTACTATTTATATTTTACTTCACTACATTCCTAAAGAAAATTATGTACTTTTTACTCCATACATTTTCCCTGACACCCAAAACTACTCGTTACATTTCTTGCAGGATGCTTTGCAGGACAGGAAAATGGTCTAATTCACACAATTATCAAGAGAATAACGCTGGTCATCCCTACTGCCTGGCAGACTCACTAAATACAGTGGCTTGCGAAAGTATTCACCCCCTTGGCATTTTTCCTATTTTGTTGCCTTACAACCTGGAATTAAAATTGAATTTTTGGGGGTTTGTATCATTTGATTTACACAACATGCCTACCACTTTGAAGATGCAAATGACTTTTGTGAAACAAACCAGACAAAATAACAGAACTTGAGCGTGCATAACTATTCACCCCCCCCAAAGTCAATACTTTGTAGAGCCCATATTTTGCATAAATGACAGCTGCAAGTCTCTTGGGGTATGTCTTTATAATCTTGGCACATCTAGCCACTGGGATTTTTGCCCATTCTTCAAGGCAAAACTGCTCCAGCTTCTTCAAGTTTGATGGGTTCCGCTGGTGTATAGCAATCTAAGTCATACCACAGATTCTCAATTGGATTGAGGTCTGTGGTTTGACTAGGCCATTCAAGACATTTTAAATGTTTCCCATTAAAGCACTCAAGTGTTTCTTTAGCAGTATGCTTAGGGTCACTGTCCTGCTGGAAGGTGAACCTCCATCCCGTCTCAAATCTCTGGAAGACTGAAACGGGTTTCCCTCAAGAATTTCCCTTTATTTAGCGCCATCCATCATTCCTTAAATTCTGACCAGTTTCCCAGTCCCTGCCGATGAAAATCATACCCACAGCGTGATGCTGCCACCACTTGCTTACTAATCTGGACTATCTGGAGATCAGCAGTGTGTTTCGATTACATGCTCAAATTGGCCAGAACAAAGACTTAATTCTGAAACTTGTCAGTCTATTCTTGCTCTGAGAATTAAAGGTTATTCATGCGAGAAATTGCCAAGAAACTGAAGATCATACAACGCTCACTTTGATGTTTTTTTATGTACAACACATTTTGCTTTTTTTCAAAAAACAAGTACATTTCTAAGTGACCCCTAACTTTGAACAGTAGTGTGTGTGGTATGTATGTATACAGTGGGGAGAACAAGTATTTGATACACTGCCGATTTTGCAGGTTTTCCTACTTACAAAGCATGTAGAGTCTGTAATTTTTTATCATAGGTACACTTCAACTGTGAGTGAAGGAATCTAAAACAAAAATCCAGAAAATCACATTGTATGATTTTTAAGTAATTATTTTGCATTTTATTGCATGACATAAGTATTTGATCACCTACCAACCAGTAAGAATTCCGGCTCTCACAGACCTGTTAGTTTTTCTTAAGAAGCCCTCCTGTTCTCCACTCATTACCTGTATTAAACTGCACCTGTTTGAAACTCGTTACCTGTATAAAAGACACCTGTCCACACACTCAATCAAACAGACTCCAACCTCTCCACATGGCCAAGACCAGAGAGCTGTGTAAGGCATCAGGGATAAATTGTAGACCTGTACAAAAGGTGGGATGGGCTACAGGCAATAGGCAGAAGCTTTGGTGAGAAGGCAACAACTGTTGGCACACATTATTAGAAAATGGAAGAAGTTCAAGATGACGGTCAATCACCCTCGGTCTGGGGCTCCATGCAAGATCTCACCTCGTGGGGCATCAATGATCATGAGGAATGTGAGGGATCAGCCCAGAACTACACGGCAGGACGGTCAATGACCTGAAGAGAGCTGGGACCACAGTCTCAAAGAAAACCATTAGTAACACTACGCCGTCATGGATTAAAATCCTGCAGCGCACGCAAGGTCCCCCTGCTCAAGCCAGCGCATGTCCAGGCCGTCTGAAGTTTGCCATGACAATCTGGATGATCCAGAGGAGGAATGGGAGAAGGTCATGTGGTCTGATGAGACAAAAATAGAGCTTTTTGGTCTAACACTCCACTCGCCGTGTTTGGAGGAAGAAGAAGGATGAGTACAACCCAAGAACACACATCCCAACCGTGAAGCTGGAGGTGGAAAATCATTCTTTGGGGATGCTTTTCTGCAAAGGGGCAGGAAGCTGCAACGTATTGGAGGAGAGGATGATGGGGCCATGTATCGCGAGATCTTGACCAACAACCTCCTTCCCTCAGTAAGAGCATTGAAGATGGGTCGTGGCTGGGTCTTCCAGCATGACAACGACCCGAAACACACAGCCAGGGCAACTAAGGAGTGGCTCCGTAAGAAGCATCTCAAGGTCTCGGAGGGCCTAGCCAGTCTCCAGACCTGAACCCAATAGAAAATCTTTGGAGGGAGCCGAAAGTCCGTATTGCCCAGCGAGCCCCGAAACCTGAAGGATCTGGAGAAGGTCTGTATGGAGGAGTGGGCCAAAATCCCTGCTGCAGTGTGTGCAAACCTGGTCAAGAACTACAGGAAACGTATGATCTCTGTAATTGCAAACTAAGGTTTCTGTACCAAATATTAAGTTCTGCTTTTCTGATGTATCAAATACTTATGTCATGCAATAAAATGCAAATTAATTACTTAAAAATCATACAATGTGATTTTCTGGATTTTTGTTTTAGATTCCTTCACTCACAGTTGAAGTGTACCTATGATAAAAATTACAGACCTCTACATGCTTTGTAAGTAGGAAAACCTGCAAAATCGTCAGTGTCGCTCTGGATAAGAGCGTCTGCTAAATGACTTAAATGTAAATGTAATGTATCAAATACTTGTTCTCCCCACTGTATATATATTAGTACCAGTTAAAAGTTTGGACACACCTACTCATTCCAGTGTTTTGTTTATTTTTACTATTTCCTATGTTGGAGATTGATAGTGAAGACATAATATAGTAGCCAAACAAGAATTATATAGTAGCCAAACAAGTGTTGAACAAATAAAAAATATATTTTAGATTCTTCAAAGTAGCCACCCTTTGCCTTGAGAGATTTTCACACTCTTGGCATTCTCTCAACCAGCTTCACCTGGAATGCTTTTCCAACAGTCTTGAAGGAGCGCCCACATATGCTGAGCACTTGTTGGTTGCTTTTTCTTTGCTCTGCGGTCCAACTCATCCTAAACCATTTCAATTGGGTTGAGATTGGGTGACTGTGGAGGACAGGTCATCTGATGCAGCACTCCATCACTCTCTTTCTTGGTCAAATAGCCCTAATACAGCCTGGAGGTGTGTTAGTTCATTGTCCTGTTGAAAATCAAATGATAGTCCCACTATGCGCAAACCAGATGGGATGGCGTATCGCTGCAGAATGCTGTGGTAGCCATGCTGGTAAAGTATGCCTTGAATTCTAAATAAATCACCAACAGTGTCATCAGCAAAGCACACCCACACATCACCCCTCCTTCAAGGTGGGAACCACAAAACCATTCACCTACTCTGCATCTCACAAAGGCACGACGGTTGGAACCAAAAATCTCAAATTTGGACTCAGCAGACCAAAGGACTGTTTCTTGGCCCAAGCAAGTCTCTTCTTCTTGTTGGTGTTCTTTAGTGGTTTCTTTGCAGCAATTCGATCATGAAGGCCTGATTCACGCAGTCTAATCTGAACAGTTGATGTTGACATGTGTCTGTTATTTGAACTCTGTGAAGCATTTATTTGGACTGCAATCTGAGGTGCAGAGTAACTCTTATGAACTTATCCTCTGTAGCAGAGGTAACTAAGGGTCTTCCTTTCCTGTGGCGGTCCTCATGAGAGCCAGTTTCATCATTGCTCTTGATGGTTTTTGTGACTGCACTTGAAAAAACATTTAAAAGTTCTTAATTTTCTGCTTTGACTGACCTTCATGTCTTAAAGTAATGATGGACTGTCATTTCTCTTTGCTTATTTGAGCTGTTCTTGCCATAATATAGACTTAGCCCTATTTGGTAAAAGACCATCTTCTGTATAACACCCCTACCTTATCGCAACACAACGGATTGGTTCAAACGCATTAAGAAGGAAAGAAATTACACAAATTAACTTTTAACAAGGCACACCTGTTAATTGAAATGTATTCCAGGTGACTACCTCATGAAACTGGTTGAACGAATGCCAAGAGTGTGCAAAGCTTTCAATCAAGGAAAAGGGTGGTTACTTGGAATAATCTCAAATGTAAAATATATTTTGATTTGTTTAACACTTTTTTTTGGTTACAACATGATTCCATATATGTTATTTCATATTTTTTATGTGTTCACTATTATAGTACAAGTAAAGAAAATCCATGAATGAGGTGTCCAAACTTTTGACTGGTACTGTACCTTAAAGCATGTCTGTCATGTCTGGGGTGCATGATCGTGAAATGAGTTAAAGACCAAAGAATAATCTTAAAATCAATTCTAAGACTCCCAGGCAAGCAATGCAGAGACTTTAAAACCGGGGTAATGTTTGCTCCCCGTCTGGTCTTGGTCAGTCTGGTCTTGGTCAGTACCTCCATGATCCTGATGTTTGCTGTGATATGCCATATTAATGATTCAGAAATATAAGAAATGCTGGTGCCAATGTAGCCCACAAATGTATGCACAAACGCATGCGCACACACACACACACACACGACTGCATTTTAAACCGCATTTGAGCCATATTTCGCCCTAAGCTCAGACAGCGCCCAGTGAAGATACTATCACGCCTTTAGGCAGCTGCCACACAATCATATGACACAAATAGGTGTCAGCTCATATTTTCCGTGGAGGGACGAGGGAAAAGAAAACTCACTTATCAGTAGCTGAGACATCTCCCCTCTGTCGGAAGATCCATTTGTGGCCACTATAATGGATTTTTWAAAAACTCCTAATCATTCATAAGGGGAAATGGATGTTATATACCAGACCAGGTGTTGTGTCTATTTGTTTATGTAATTCAGGGGTAAACACCATATGAGGTGAGATTTTGTTAAATCACTGGTGGCGATGGCAGATAGCCTGTGTTTTATGACTGTCCTTCAAAGGCGTTCATATTGTAACTGTTGGAAGGGACATCCAAGGAACAACAGAGATAAAATAAATAACATCGTTTTAGAAAAGGGACATATCCCTGAGCAGTGGTGTAATTTGTAGCAAGCACAGACAGAAACAAAAGAAGTAAGTCACAAGATAAGCAGTGAATTCTCTCTTATTGCTGCATGCCTTGCTTCTTGCTGTCTTACTTACAACACTAGTTCCTACATACTTTTGGACATGTAGTGTATGTGGACACCTGCTCGTCGAACATCTCATTCCAAAATCATGGGCATTAATATGGAGTTGGTCTCCTCTTTGCTGCTACAGCCTCCACTCCTCTGGGAAGGCTTTCCACTAGATGTTGGAACATTGCTGCGGGGACTTGTTCCATTCATCCACAACAGCATTAGGGATGTCGGGCACTGATGTTGGGCGATTATGCCTGGCTCTCAGTCAGCGTTCTAATTCATCCCAAAGGTTTGTGATGGAGTTGAGGTCAGGGCTCTGTGCAGGCCAGTCAAGTTCTTCCACACCGATCTCACAAACCATTTCTGTTTGGACCTCACTTTGTGCATGGGTGCATTGTCATGCTGAAACAGGAAAGGGCCTTCCCCAAACTGTTGCCACTAAGTTTGAAGCACAGAATCGTCTAGAATGTCATTTTATTCCTTATCCACCAAATACAGTTGGCACTATGCATTGGGGCAGGTAGCGTTCTCCTGGCATCTGCCAAACCCAGATTCGTCCTGTGGGCTGTCAGATGGTGAAGCGTGATTCATCACTCCAGAGAACACATTTCCACTGCTCCAGAGTCTAATGGCGGCGAGCTTTACACCAATCCAACCAACGCTTGGCATCTTAGGCTTGTGTGTGGCTACTCGGCCATGGAAACCCATTTCATGAATCTCCCGATGAACAGTTCTTGTGCTGACATTGCTTCCAGAGGCAGTTTGGGAACTCGGAAGTGAGTGTTGCATCCGAAGACATATAATTTTTCCACGCTTCAGCACTCTGCGATCCCGCTTTGTGAGCTTGTGTGGCCTACCACTTCGCGGTTGAGTCCTTGTTGCTCCTAGAAGTTTCCACAGTTTACTAAACATCTACTGTTTTTAGAACCACGGAGTTACTGCAAGTTAGCACAAAGACAACAGGATCACTGCTATTCCAACACCATTTCAACTTAAACATTTAAACATCATCAAATCAACAAGGCTATATATGCTTAGTTTAATACACTGAAAACAAACTTAAAGATACCAAAAACAATTTAGTCCAATCAATGTTACTAAATATCATATGGCTGTCCATGGTACTGATTTCTGTGTGTGTGAGTGAGCAAGTAAAACAAATGTTTTTGACTCACCCTACTTGTTGACTAGTTGAACACCAATGCCATCCTCCTCTTTCATGTTGACAAAACGGCCTATAGCTCTCTCATACAGTACAGTTTAAGTTTTAGTTGTCATACGCTACCTAGCTAAAATGCTTGCTAGCCTAAGTTCCTCGCATGGGCAACAATGAACCAGCTAAGTTAGCTAGCTAGTTAATGTGAGTCTACTAGGATACATCTAGGCTACATATTGAACTTCAATCGTCTCAGGCCAGTGGCACAACATATTAATTTATGGTTGGATCAGAATCACTGTCATAATCATTGGCCTGTACAGAGAATTAAGTGAAAACCACAAGTCCAAACCCTCATCTACATCCAGAGCTTAGGAAAGGGACTATTTAGCAAGCTAGCTACTGCAGGACATCAACACAAGCAGATCAGAAACAGTCATGTTTTTCTGAAAATTATGCTTTGCTTAGGAAGTGATTTGATGGGTCTGAAGCTAAATCCAAACTGGCCTCCCTTGGGGGGAGTTTTGCAGCACCAGGACAACCCACAGTTGAGCTCAGCTCAACGATGATTGGCTAATTCATTTATAATTTCATTATCAAGGGAGTCCAAATGCTTGCTGGCATCAATCAATCAAATGCTACGGCGGCAACATGTTACTATTTTGGTCCAGACAGCTTCAGATACCTGGGCTACACATACTGAGACAGATGAGCACTGTTTTCCTCGCTCGGATGATTTCTCCAGTGAGATTCAGCCACTTGCGAATTGACGGGAAATTATGAAAACACAGAGAGAAGAAAGTGAAATAATGTTATATACAGTACCACTCAAAAGTTTGGACACTTACTCATTCAAGGGTTTTTCGTTATCTTTACTATTTTCTACATTGTAGAGAAATAATGAAGACATCAAAACTATAAAATAACACATATGGAATCATGTAGTAACCAAAAAAGTGTTAAACAAATCAAAAAATATTGTATATTTGAGATTCTTCAAAGTAGCCACCTTTTGACTTAAAGGCAGCTTTGCACAGTCTTGGCATTCTCTCAACCAGCTTCACCTGGAATGATTTTCCAACAGTTGTCGTGGCAGAATCAGATTTAGCTATGTAACATAGATAGATAAGATGTTATTTTCATCATATGCTTGTGAGATACTTGTCATTAGAATGGGGCCAGAGAGGGGAGAGGTCAGGCTTGTCTTCATATGTCAATGTATATGTTAAACCATGTGACGGGATGGAGTTATTAATTGGGGAACCAGTAAGTTATCTCATACAATGTCTGTACGCCAGTCACTCCCTACTTTTCYCATAGGGGGAAGGAGTTTGGCCGTGTTTGGAACCATTGTATGTCCCCTCTGAGGTTGCCCTTATCTTGACCTAGTATTTGACCTAAGGGGCTCACTGTCTGATTTTGAGTTTGTCCAGGTTTGGGARTATCTAGAAATKACAATTGATATATGCCATTGGATGAGGTAATGWTTTGGTAGACAGTGAAGTAYCAAGCATGAGATTTAAACCTTGTCTTGGGAGATCAAACTGAACGATGATTTATAGCTGATGCTGTCTAGCGATAGGATACACCTCTTTCGGGTAAAGGATTCTTTGTAAGTTGAGAGGGGTGTATCTTGGCTATAAATGAAACTAAGAATTGTTTTGTAAGGACTCTCAGAGAATTCATTTATAGACACTGAATTGATCTGAGAGTCATTAAAGGGCTTTGGTGAAGCTTGTATATATATTAAAGATGGAATATATAATTTAACTCTGACTTGTGTGTGGTTGGCTCTCTCTCTCTCTTTATTGAGTAATACAGAAAATTACAACGACACAGTCTTGAAGGAGTTCCCACATATGCTGAGCACTTGTTGGCTGCTTTTTGTTCACTCTGCGGTCCAACTCATCCCAAACCAACTCATCCCAAACCATCTCAATTGGGTTGAGGTCGGGGGATTGTGGAGGACAGGTCATCTGATGCAGCACTCCATCACTCGCTTTATTGGTCAAATAGCCAATAAATAGCCAATTGTATTAGTCACATGCACCGAATACAACAGGTATACAACATTTCACCTTACAGTGAAATGCTTACCTAACCAACAATGAGGTTTAAAAAAATATGGATAAGAATAAGAAATAAAAGCAACAAGTCATTTTAAAGAGCAGCAGAAAAAAAACAATAGCGAGACCATATACAGGGGGGTACCGGTACAGAGTCAATGTGCAGGGGCACCGGTTAGTTGAGGTAATATGTACATGTAGGACATGTTATTAAAGTGACTATGCATAGATGATAACAGAGTAGCACTGTAAGTTCCCTCCTCCCTATAGGCTGTCTCATCGTTGTCGGTGATCAAGCCTACTACTGTTGTGTCATCGGCAAAGTTATTGATGGTATTGGAATCGTGCCTGGCCGTGCAGTCATCAGTGAACAGGGAGTACAGGAGGGGACTGAGCCTTACCCCTGAGGGGCCCCTGTGTTGAGGATCAGCATGGCGGATGTGTTGTTACCTACCCTTACCACCTGGGGGCGGCCCGTCAGGAAGTCCAGGATCCAGTTGCAGAGGTTGGGGTTTAGTCCCAGGGTCCTTTGCTTATTGATGAGCTTTGAGGACACTATGGTGTTGAAAGCTGAGCTGTAGTCATTGAATAGCATTCTCACATAGGTGTTCCTTTTGTCCAGGTGGGAAAGAGCAGTGTGGAGTGCAATAGAGATTGCATCATCTGTGGATCAGTATGCACATTGGTTAGGTCTAGGGTGTCTGGGATTTGATGTGAGCCATGACCAGCCTTTCAAAGCACTTCATGGCTACAGACGTGAGTGCTACGGGTCGGTAGTTCTTTAGGCAGGTTACCTTAGTGTTCTTGGACACAGGCACTATGGTGGTCTGCTTAAAACATGTTGGTATTACAGACTCGGACAGGGAGAGGTTGAAAATGTCAGTGAAGACACTTGCCAGATGGTCAACGCATGCTCGCAGTACACGTCCTGGTAAACCGTCTGGCCCTGCGGCCTTGTGAATGTTGACCTGTTTAAAGGTCTGCCACATCCGACGAGCGTCGGAGCCAGCGTAGTACGATTTGATCTTAGTCCTGTATTGACCCTTTGCCTGTTTGATGGTTTGTCGGAGGGGCATATTGGGATTTCTTATAAGCTTCCGGGTTAAAGTCCCACTRCTTGAAAACGGCAGCTTTTGCTCAGTGCGGATGCTGCCTGTAATCCATGGCTTCTGGTTTGGGTATGTACGTACGGTCACTGTGGGGACGATGTCATCGGTGCACTTATTGATGAAGCCAATGACTGATGTGGTGTACTCCTCAATGCCATCAGAGGAATCCCGGAACATATTCCAGTCTGTGCAAAACAGTCCTGTTTCTTAGCATTTGCGTCATCTGACCACTTTTTTATTGATCTAGTCACTGGTGTTTCCTGCTTTAATTTTTGATTTTAAAATTAATTCCTTGATTAAAAACCTGCTCCAGAGTGCTCAGGACCTCATACTGGGGTGAAGGTTCACCTTCCAACAGGACAACAACCCTAAGAACACAGCCAAGACACCACAGGAGTGGCTTCGGGACAAGTCTCTGAATGTCCTTGTGGCCCAGCAAGAGCTGGGACTTTAACCCGATCAAACATCACTGGAGAGACCTGAAAATGTATGCGCAGCGACGCTCCCATCCAACCTGACTGAGCGTGAGAGGATCTGCAGAGAAGAATTGGAGAAACTCCACAAATACAGGTTTTCCAAGCTTGTAGCGTCATACCCAAAAAGACTGGAGGCTGTAATCACTGCCAAAGGTGCTTCAAAAAGAACTGAGTAAAGGGTCTGAATACTTATGTAAATGGAATACTGCATTATGGGGTATTGTGTGTTAATTGATGAGGGGGAAAAAACATTTAATAATTTTTAGAATAAGGCTATAACGTAACAAAATGCGTAAGAAGTCAAGGGCTCTGAATACTTTCCGAATGCACTGTTTTCATAGGC
Source organism: Salvelinus sp. IW2-2015 (assembly GCF_002910315.2). Lineage (NCBI taxonomy): Eukaryota > Metazoa > Chordata > Actinopteri > Salmoniformes > Salmonidae > Salvelinus > Salvelinus sp. IW2-2015. Next base: position 54,221,055 of record NC_036842.1, read on the forward strand.
TACTTGATGGCCAACTGAGTCAAATGTGTGTATATATATACACTGCTCAAAAAAATAAAGGGAACACTTAAACAACACAATGTAACTCCAAGTCAATCACACTTCTGTGAAATCAAACTGTCCACTTAGGAAGCAACACTGATTGACAATAAATTTCACATGCTGTTGTGCAAATGGAATAGACAAAAGGTGGATATTATAGGCAATTAGCAAGACACCCCCAATAAAGGAGTGTTCTGGAGGTGGGACCACAGACCACTTCTCAGTTCCTATGCTTCCTGGCTGATGTTTGGTCACTTTTGAATGCTGGCGGTGCTTTCACTCTAGTGGTAGCATGAGACGGAGTCTACAACCCACACAAGTGGCTCAGGTAGTGCAGCTCATCCAGGATGGCACATCAATGCGAGCTGTGGCAAGAAGGTTTGCTGTGTCTGTCAGCGTAGTGTCCAGAGCATGGAGCCTACCAGGAACAGGCCAGTACATCAGGAATGTGGAGGTGGCCGTAGGAGGGCAACAACCCAGCAGCAGGACCGCTACCTCCGCCTTTGTGCAAGGAGGCACTGCCAGAGCCCTGCAAAATGACCTCCGGCAGGCCACAAATGTGCATTTATTGCATGACATAAATATTTGATACATCAGAAAAAGCAGAACTTAATATTTGTACAGAAACCTTTGTTTGCAATTACAGAGATCATACGTTTCCTGTAGTTCTTGACCAGGTTTGCACACACTGCAGCAGGGATTTTGGCCCACTCCTCCATACAGACCTTCTCCAGATCCTTCAGGTTTCGGGGCTGTCGCTGGAAATACGGACCTTCAGCTCCCTCCAAAGATTTTCTATTGGGTTCAGGTCTGGCTGTGTGTTTCGGTCGTTGTCATGCTGGAAGACCCAGCCACGACCCATCTTTCAATGCTCTTACTGAGGGAAGGAGTGTTGTTGGCCAAGATCTCGCGATCATGGCCATCCATCCTCCCCTCAATACGGTGCATAGTCGTCCTGTCCCCTTTGCAGAAAAGCATCCCCAAAGAATGATGTTTCCACCTCCATGCTTCACGGTTGGGATGGTGTTCTTGGTTGTACTCATCCTTCTTCTTCCTCAAACATGGCGAGTGGAGTTTAGACCAAAAGCTATATTTGTCTCATCAGACCACATGACCTTCTCCCATTCCTCCTCTGGATCATCCAGATGGTCATTGGCAAACTTCAGACGGGCTGGACATGCGCTGGCTTGAGCAGGGGGACCTTGCGTGCGCTGCAGGATTTTAATCCATGACGGCGTAGTGTGTTACTAATGGTTTTCTTTGAGACTGTGGTCCCAGCTCTCTTCAGTCCTTGACCAGGTCCTGCCGTGTAGTTCTGGGCTGATCCCTCACCTGATCCCTCACGATCTGGAGCCCCAGATGAGGGTGATTGACCTTCATCTTGAACTTTTCCATTTTCTAATATTGCGCAACAGTTGTTGCCTTCTCACCAAGTCTGCTTGCCTATTGTCCTGTAGCCCATCCCAGCCTTGTGCAGGTCTACAATCTTTATCCCTGAGTCCTTAAACACCCTCTGGGTCTTGGCCATTGTGGAGAGGTTGGAGTCTGTTTGAGTGTGTGGACAGGTGTCTTTTATACAGGTAACGAGTTCAAACAAGTGCAGTTAATACAGGTAATGAGTGGAGAACAGGCGGGCTTCTTAAAGAAAAACTAACAGGTCTGTGAGAGCCGGAATACTTACTGGTTGGTAGGTGATCAAATACTTATGTCATGCAATAAAATGCTAATTAATTACTTAAAAATCATACAATGTGATTTACTGGATTTTTGTTTTAGATTCCGTCTCTCACAGTTGAAGTGTACCTATTATAAAAATTACAGACGTCTACATGCTTTGTAAGTAGGAAACACTGCCGATTTTGCAGGTTATCAAATACTTGTTCTCCCCACTGTATATATTTAGCCTAATGTCAGTTTCATTGAGGACTTTTCCCTCATAAAAAGAACCACGCGAGGGAGTTCTATAACTTCCATTTCAAATTTCCACTCGGGCAGCCCCCAAGACCAAAGAACTGAGCATTTTTATTTGACTAGGCAAGTCCGTTAAGAACAAATTCTTATTTACAATGACGGCCTACCCAGGCCAAACCCTGACCCGGACAAAGCTGGGCCAACTGTGCCCCTATGGGACTCCCAATCACAGCCGATTGTGATACAGCCCTGAATAGACTTCAGACCCTGGTTCAATCACTGATATGCAGTGCGGTAGACCGCTGCGCCACTCAGGCAGCATGCATAAAGCACTTTGCTTGATATCATTTTCTTTAAGCAGTCAACTTTAGAATGCAGTTTAAACCACCTCCGAGCAAATATATGTAATGCGTCCAAAGTCGTTTCCAGTGCCTTGCCTCCATTATTTATTGATGTGCCACAGTTCTAGCGTATTAATATGTTTAATGGAAAATGGGTTGGAAATAGGTGTCTTCACAATGACAATCTAAATAGTCTACGTACAACTGGTGAAAAGCTGTCACAACGTATGTGTGTGTGTGTGTGTGTGTGTGTGCTGCTCTCTCGCGCTCACGTGACTAAGCCAATACTGCTCTATCAACACACACAACCCTCTGGACCTCCCCAGCACTCACTCAGAAACAACCTGCCTTGCTGCCCGACAGTTAGAAGTAGGTCACAGTAAAATATTTTTTTAAGAGTAATGCCATGCCGACCAAGGTCAAACTTAGAAATAGCCCAAAAACCAGCAACCCACTACAAATACATTTTCACCTGCCACATCGTTTTCAAAGTAGCAAAATTGAAGGAAAACCACAAGCATGGCAACACTGCCAATGTTAGCTAGATAGCTACATACCGAGAGGAAGCATATTGTTCGGTCCTCTCTCTGAAACTGTTGGATGATTATTTCTCTACCTTGCTGTATTGGCTGTAATGATTGGTAGTTCTGGGGGCGGTCAGGATACAAAGGAAAGAAGAATTTTGAGGCAGTATTATGTAGCTAGCTAACTAGTGCTGCTGTTTGTTGTTGAATCTCACATCACTTGTCATGATGTGAGTGCCTGCACCAGCAGAAGCGCTCTGTCTCAACAGTACTACACACACACCCCTCCGGCCCCGCCCCTACCTACCAATGACTGTATATGAAGCTCCTTCCCGGGCACCGCTAAATCACTCACTCACTCAGCAACAGCAGCCTGCCTCACTGCCTGATAGTCAGCAGCATCAGGTAACATTGAAATTAATAGATCATTTAAAAAGGGAAATGCCATGGCGGCCGCGGTGCAATTTAAAAGTAGCCCAAAAACCTGCAACCCGTGACCAATACATCTTCACCCACAACATTGTTTTCAAAGTAGCCCAATTTAATGGGAAAACTAAGAACATGGCAACCCTGTTCACAGGTGAGAAAGATGCACCTTAACCCTTGTGTGGTGTTCATGATTTTGTTATTCACCCAATGTTCGCGGGTCTGATGGACCCACAACATTATTGGGTTTTTAAAACAATACAATACCTGGACATATCATTTTGTGTAAAAATAATTCATACTTGATACTTAGATGTTAACTTTTATCAGTTACAAGCAATATAGATAGCATACATGGTTAATATTTGCCATTTACCTCTGCTAGATCACATTTATGAATAAAAGTGCTACTTGTTTTTAAATAAAATGTGATGTAAACAAAAATCTATTCGAATCAAAACATGGGTGGAATAAATCATGTTTATCTTGAACAAATAAGTACTTCTATGGCTGGGGGCAGTATTGAGTAGCTTGGATGAATAAGGTGCCCAGAGGTGCCCAGAGTAAACTGCCTGCTCCTCAGTCCCAGTTGCTAATATATGCATATTATTAGTATATTTGGATAGAAAACACTCTGAAGTTTCCAAAACTGAATGATGTCTGTGAGTATAACAGAACTCATATGGCAGGCAAAAACCTGAGAAAAAATCCAAATAGTAAGTGGAAATTCTGAGGTTGGTCGATTTTCAACCAAGATCCTATTGAAATCACAGCGAGATATGGATGAGTTTGCACTTCATACGGCTTCCACTAGATGTCAACAGTCTGTAGAACCTTGTCTGATGCCTCTACTGTGAAGGGGGGCCGAATGAGACAGGAATTAGTCAAGTCTGCCATGACCTGACCATGCGAGAGAGAGTTCTGTACCATCGCTCATCTGAAGTCAATGTAATTCTCCGGTTGGAACGTTATTCAAGATTTATGTTAAAAACATTCTAAAGATTGATTCAGTACATCGTTTGACATGTTTCTACTGACTGTTACGGAACTTTTGGACATTTCTTCAGCTTTTAGTGAACGCGCTTCCTGACGTTGGATTTGTTTACCAAACACGCTACAAAAATAGCTATTTGGACATAAATGATGGACATTACCGAACAAAACAAACATTTCTTGTGGGAGTCCTGGGAGTGCATTCCGACGAAGATCAGCAAAGGTAAGTGAAGATTTATAATGCTTTTTATGAGTTTTGTTGACTGCACAATTTGGCGGGTAACTGTATGGCTTGCTTTTGTGGCTGAACGCTGTTTTCAGATTATTGAATATTGTGCTTTTGCTGTAAAGCTTTTTGAAATCTGACACAACAGTTGAATTAAGAACAAGTGTATCTTTAATTCTATGTAAAACATGTATCTTTCATCAAAGTTTATGATGAGTATTTCTGTTATTTGACGTGGCTCTCTGCAATTTCTCCGGATATTTTGGAGGCATTTCTGAACATGGCGCCAAAGTAAATTGAGGTTTTTGGATATACATATGAACTTAATCGAACAAGACATATATGTATTGTGTAACATGAAGTCCTATGTCATCTGATGAAGATCATCAAAGGTTAGTGATTAATTTTATCTCTATTTGTGCTTTTTGTCACTCCTCTCTTTGGCTGGAAAAATGGCTGAATTTTTCTGTGAGTTGGTGGTGACCTAACATAATCGTTTGTGGTGCTTTCGCTGAAAAGCCTATTTGAAATCGGACACTTTGGTGGGATTAACAAGAAGTGTATCTTTAAAATGGTGTGAAATACTTGTATGCTTGAGGAATTTTAATTATGAGAGTTCTGTTGTTTGAATTTGGCGCCCTGCACTTTCACTGGCTGTTGTCATATCATCCCGTTAACGGGATTGCAGCCATAAGAAGTTAATGACCTTTCCACAGGTGCATGTTCCATTAAACAAGCATGGGAAACAGTGTTTTAACCATTTACAATGAAGAGCTGTGAAGTTATTTGGATTTTTACGAATTATCTTTGAAAGACAGGGTCCTGAAAAAGGGATGTTTCTTTTTTTGCTGAGTTTATATAGTTAGAGCAGGCCAAGGTAGGAGAGTAAGACACACACACACACATGCAATAACATCACTCACACTTACTTCCAGTATTGGAGTTGTTGGTTCTGTGGGTCGGACAGATGGGGTACCAGCATCCTCCTCTTGAATCCTCCTCACGACAGCTGCAGAAGCTGGGGTCCTTGGGATATGTTGCCTCTGGATTTGAGGTCTTACCAATGCCTTGCCCAGCTCCTCGAGAAAGAGCCGTTTCCTCTGGAGCTTGCCTCTAGGTTCAAAACCATCCAGATGAGTGGCCAGTGTAGGGTTCTTCTTTTGCAGCTGTAGTCAGCCACCAGCTTGTCTAAATTGTCCACCCCTCATTTTGTGGCATAGTAATTAATTTTGATTTCTGTTTTTTGATGTTCCTGGAGTGTACTCATGAGTACCACAGCCTTGAGCACAAACTTAGAGAAATTGATAGGCCTGTTCTGTGTATTCAACAGTTGAGGTGGGAGTTCTGGCTTGTTTTTTCGTACTGTTCCTACCATCGTCAACATCCTGTTGAGGAGCTCCTGTCCCAGCTGGTGCGAAGTAAAACAGTTATTGAATGTGATGTTGTGGCCACGGAGTCCTTGTGTCACGTCCAGGACAACCCGTATCCGTTGGTTCTTCTCAGGGGCTCCACCATCTGGCTTCCCGGTATACACTTGCAAGTTCCACGCATATGATGAAGCAGCAACGCATGCAGCCCAGATTTTGATCCCATATTTTCAGGTTTAGGTATGTAATGCCTGAAGGGGCAGCAGCCTCTAAATGGCATAAGCTGCTCATCAACAGTAACATTGGGCCAAGGGTTGTAAAACAGGGGAAGGCGGTCCACCCACTTGTCCCACACTGACTTGATTGCAGCTAGCTTATCTCTCTGCCGCCAAGCTGGTCTGGTGTCTCGGTTATCGAAGAGGATAATCCTGGAAATAATGTGGAAGTTTTCCAGAGACATTGCTGTACGGAAAAGTTCTGACAGTTTCCGCATCCCACAGGGATTCTGTGGATTCCCCATTGAATCTAAAAACACCAGCAAGGATAATAACGACAAAGTATGTATGATAATGAGTTTGGTCCATCTCCTTCCATCTCTCTCCAAAACACGCCTTCCCTCCAAATTAGTGCAATCCAGAATGATTTTCTGGATGGAGTCTGGAATGAACAGTTCAAAAGAAGACTTTATGTTCTGCACATGAGTAACCGCCATCCGCGTCAGCCCTGGTTGCATCCTTATCACATTGGCAGCCATGCGGGGTGGCTTATTCCTTGGGCAATTTCACTTTTTTTTTTACATCCGTATTTTTCCTCCTCCAGGTTGCTGATGAGCTGGTTGCTGACGGGCTGGTCCTGGGGCTGGCTGAGGGTCGATCTCATCCTCTTCTTCTATCTCACTGTCAGACTCCGAATTGACAGAGACATGATCATATCACATTTGGAAAATTATTAATCTTCCAAAGCGGAAGACGCTCCTTCCACACTAGCTTCTCTCTCTGCAAAAAAATATTTTTAAGGCCCTCTGAGCAGAGATTATTTTTGCCATACTGATTGATACTGATACCTCAATTTGCACCTGGCTGGGGTAGAGTGTGGGAAAATGCAGATAATTTTTTTTACAATGTATCGAAATAATGTATTGTAATAACATTGTGTAGGTTCCCGCAAGACATTATGTAGTTTCACACAATACAAAGGTTGACAAGTGGGAGACAGGCAGGGAGACAGACAGGTTATTGGTGCTATGTTGAAACAGCAGGCCCAGGGAGGAGGAAGACCAAGTGAAGGCACAGAGCAAACATTTTTGTTTAATTTTTACTTGTTTTCATGTACACACACACTTTTCCACACTTTTTTCCAGTGTATCCGAATGTTGTGCACTCAATAAAAGTGTTATTTTACATGTTCTTCACAGAAAATGAACCAAGGCCAATGAGTCTCAGGTCTTTTTAGTAAACATTGAAAATGGGTCCCACAGACCTGAACACCACACAAGGGTTAAAGGGCAGAGAAATGAAATGTTCTGAAGTACAGTATCTATTGTCAAAATTTTGGTTACATATATGTCAGTTTTCCTGATGAAAAAGGCTCTGAAAAACCTATGTAAACCTGGTACAGAAAATGTCTGTTCTGACTTTCTGGTGAGGTTTTATCACCCTCGCTAGAGGGATTAGAGACATTTTTATATAATATGTAAACGCTGATACTTATGCGTATTGTTTTTGGCCGTTTCTTTTTTGTGTGTTTGCGTGATAATTAAAAAAAATGACACTTGATAATTTATCAATAGTTCTAATTTGGATTCGGACGGGCGAGAAAGAGAGAGACAGAGTGCTGCCCCTGAACTGATAAGAAACCACAATGGGAGGTGCATGTAAGCTACTGACACACAAGCGCATGAGTGGTGTGAAAGAAACCTGTCTCTAGTCTATTCCCTAAATCCCCTTATGGGTTACAATAATGTCCTCATGAATTTATCAGGGGTTGTAATTCTAATTTTGTTTGTTATTCTGAATCTGTTTAAAAGAAGAGTTTTCCTTACGAAGAAATATTGAGTTACACTGCCAAGGGGGAGATGTAGGGGTGCGGTGGAGAAAAGCTACTCCTACACATTCCTGTGCTCTCATTCATATTTTGTGGAGAGGTGTCATATGATTTCACACTTGGACATGTCATCCTGCAGGTGGTTTCTGAAACAAATAAAATGTTTGTAACGACGATAGCGTCCCACCTGACCAACATCCAGTGAAATTGCAGAGCGCCAAATTCAAAAACAGAAATACTGATTATAAAAATTCAGAAAACATACAAGTGTTATACATAGGTTTAAAGATTAACTTCTTGTGAATCCAACCACGCCCAGCAGACAAATCATTACAAAGAGTAACCAGCCAGAAATAGAGATAAAATTAATCACTTACCTTTGATGATCTTCATATGGTTGAACTCAGAAGACATTCATTTACTCAAATGTTCGTTTTGTTTGATAAAGTCTCTTTATGTCGAAAAACCTCTGTTTTGTTCGCGTTTTCTTCAGTAATCCACAGGCTCAAACGYAGTCACAACAGGCAGACAAAAAATCCAAATTGTATCCGTAAAGTTCATAGAAACGTGTCAAACTATGTTTATATTCAATCCTCAGGTTGTTTTTAGCCTAAATAATCGATACTATTTCAACCGGACAATAACGTTGTCAGTATATGAGGTAAAGAAGAAAGGCGCGCTCTCGGGATTGGGCATGAAAAAGCTGTGACACTTTAGGGTCCAGTCATTCAGACTGGTCCTACTCCCTCATTTTTCAGAATACAAGCCTGAAACAATTTCTAAAGACTGTTGACATCTAGTGGAAGGCATAGAAACTGCAATTTGAGTCCTAAGTCAATGGATACTGTAATGGCATTGAATAGAAAACTACAAAAATAAAAAATATCTTACTTCCTGGATGGATTTTTCAGATTTTTGCCTGCCAAATCAGTTCTGTTATACTCACATACATTATTTTAACAGTTTTGGAAACTTTATAGTGTTTTCTATCCAAATCTACCAATTATATGCATATCCTAGCTTCTGGGCCTGAGTAGCAGGCAGTTTACGTTGGACACGCTTTTCATCCAGAGATGAAAATAGTGCCCCCTACCCTAGAGAAGTTAAGGAGGGTTTCCTCCAAAGATTGAGAGAGAAGGCACTGTTGTATACTCCAGCTGATAACAAGCTAGTCTGTATTAGTGGCTTCTGGTTGATTATTAGATGATCAGGGGAAGACCTATGAGACCTCCCTCACCCACTGAGTTACACTGGTTGGATGAGAACACAATGAAATACTGCAAAGCACTAACTGACTGTATTCAAGCTATCCACTCACTGGTAGTAGCAGCCCAGACCCCTCCACGAGACTAAACACACCATTCCTTGGAACCTGGGTGACCAGGTCTTGATTAAGCAGCACGTTGGAGACGTTCCAGATCCTGCTGACCCCCCCAGACTGCAGTGTAGGGCCAGGACCAAAATGCTTGGATCCATGCCTCCCACTGCGAGAGTCCCAGAGCCAGAGGAACCTGAGATGACTGATGCTGGAAAGCGGTAAAGGCACTGCAGTAATTATGGACCTGGTATCATGCCTGGCTCTGTTACTAGTGTCCACTGAAGCAGGGCCATGAGGGGTGAGACTGGAGTCTTAGCCACTCCTCCGCTGGGAAATCATGAGCTCCCCAGGGCGGGAGCTCAGAAGAAGGTGATTATGTAGCCATCCCCACAGCTACACCCTCATTTTTTGACTCCCCTAGCCCAACCCCAATTCCAACACCTTTTCCAACCTCACCCCACACTTGCGTACACTGATACTCCTTTTTCTCCACCAATACAAAACAGTTCACAAGAGACCMCAGCAGAAGAAGAGACATTGATGCTGACCTCCAACAAGATGGACACTATGGCATAAATAACATTTTGTCCCTTCTTTAAAATATGCCAAAGCAGTAAATCAGTCATCCTGTTGGGTATGCACATACATTCCTTTCACTACAAAAGGGGGAATACCTTTGGGTGTTGTACCACTTGGTAAGGTAGATTATTTGGATATGTGTGACTGGATAAGTGAATGGCTGAAACCATCAAAAGGTTGACCTATTTTTGGACTACAGTATGTCTGTGCATATGCTGATGTAATCTTCAAAAACGTATTACCAACCCCCCATAGGGGCATTGTACATGTTAAGGGAGAGACGGTCTGATTATTTTATGGACACAGCACGTGTAAGGACATTAACATGACTGAGCCATATTCCTATTGTAGTATTGTACAATATGTTTTCTATGTTTGTTTCTATTGTTGCAATCATAGGATGCATTAAGAGTCTGTGTAGTATCTGTAGTAAGCTGTTAACTACCAATGTCACGAACTGTCCCACTGTTGGCTGAAGATGACTGAAGATGACTGTCCAATAGGAGATGACTCTGATTCTGGCAATGATGATGTGTGTGTCAAAGCATTAGCATTAATGCCTTACTCCGCCTGTCTTAACTATGACCTACCAGAAGGGAGATTTCCTTGTCTGTCCCGATGTTCCTATAGAGGACATACATGCTTATGGTGTATCAAAAGATTTTCCAAGAAAAAGAACGGTCATTACAACTATGTTGACCAATATAATTGTGCCTTTTGTCAAAGGAATGATTGTCCCCTTTGCAAAGGTAAACGCTGTACATTATGTCCTTGTTAATTCTGTATTTTATTTTCCCTGTTAGTATCGCAAGATTCTGAAGCCTCTCTGATTAGACACAGAGAAGATAACTTTTCCCTTTTATGGATTGCTGGCATAGTTGTTCTTACGGAAGTCTCCAATATAATTTGTGAATATTGTGTTTATGTCACTGCTATGAAAGTGAACTGTGTTTGCAGGCGATTAGGTGTGTATTCATTCCACTGATTCTGTTGAAAACATTTATTTTACAAAGTAAAAGTAAATAATGCTATACAATCAAATGCCTTATATTTAGCAAACCAGACGGCACAATTTCCTTTTCATACATTTTTTTGACAGCCATGGGCACACTCAGACATAATTCACAAAGGAAGCATTTGTGTTTAGTGAGTCCACCAGATAGGAGGCAGTAGGGATGACCAGGGACGTTCTCTTGATAAGTGTGTGAATTGTACCTTTTCCTGTACTACTAAGCATTCAAATTGTAACTTGTACTTTTGGGTGTCAGGGAAAATGTATGGAGTAAAAAATACATAATTTTCTTTTGGAATGTAGTTAAGTAAAAGTAGTCAAAAATATAAAAAGTAAAGTGCAAATACCCCAAAAAATGACTTAAGTAGTATTTTAAAGTATTTTTACTTAAGTACTTTACACCACTGTCAAAAAGTATTCACACCCCTTAACTTTTTCTAAATGCTGCTGTGTTACAGCCTGGTTGAAAATTGATCAAATTTAGATTTTTGTCACCGGCCTACCCATAATGTCAAAATGGAATTGTTTTTGGAAAATGTTCCTAATTAATTAAAAATGAAAAGCTGAAATCTCTTGAGTCATTAAGTATTCAACCCCTTTGTTATGGAAAACCTAAATAAGTTCAGGAATAAAAAATGTGCTTAAAACAAGTCACATAATAAGTTGCATGGACTCATTCTGAATGCAATAATAGTGTTTAATAAGACATTGAAATGACTGCCTCATCTCTGTACCCCACACATACAATTATCTGTAAGGTCCATCAGTCGAACAGTGAATTTCAAACACAGATTCAACCACGAAGACCACGGGTTTTTACAATGCCTCGCAAAGAAGAGCACCTATTGGTAGAAGGGTAAAAATAAAAAAGCAGACATTGAATATCCCTTTGAGCATGGTGAAGTTATTAATTACACTTTGGATGGTATATCAATACACCCAGTCACTACAAAGATACAGGAGTCGTCCTTATTAACTCAGTTGCCGGAGAGGAAGGAAACCACTTAGGGATTTTACCATGAGGCTAATGCTGACTTTAAAACAATTATGGTGCTTAATGGCTGTGATAGAAGAAAACTGAGGATGGATCAACAACGTTGTAGTTACTCCACAATACTTACCTAATTGACTGTTAAAAGAAGGAAGTCTGTACAGAATAAAAATATTGCAACAAGGCACTATAGTAATGCTGCAAAAAATATGGCAAAGCAATTCACTTTTCCTGAATACAAAATGTTGTGTTTGGGGCAAATCCAATACAACACATTACTGATTACCACTCTCCATATTTTCAAGCATAGTGATTGCTGCATTATGTTTTGTGTAATCGTTAAGTACTGGGGGGTTTTCAGGAAGAAAAATAAGCGGAATGGAGCTAAGCACAGGCAAAACCCTATATGAAAACCTGGTTCAGCCTGCTTTCCACCAGACACTGGGAGATTAATTTGCCCTTCTGCAGGACATTAACCTAAAACACAAGGCAAAACCTACAGTGGAGTTGCTTACGAAGAAGGCAATGAATGTTCCTGAGTGGCCGAGTTACAGTTTTGACTTAAATCTATTGAAAATCTATGGCAATACCTGAAAATTATCAACAAACAGTTTGACAGAGCTTGAAGAAATTTGTTGTATATTAAAATGTTGCCCAATCCAGGGGTGGATTGATCTTAGACTTACACAGAAAGACTCACAGCTGTAATCACTGCCAAAGGTATTTCTACAAAGTATTGACCCAAGGGTGTGTATGTCATTTTCAATAAATGTGCACACATTTCCGAAAACATGGTTTCAATGTCATTATGGGGTATTGTGTGTAGATGGGTGAGAAAAACAATATATTTAATCCATTTTGATTTCAGGCCGTAACACAACAAAATGTGGAATACGTCAAGGGGTATGAATACTTTCTGAAGGCACTGGATGTGCCAGGGAGAATAACCCTATTGATCAGGGCACCATGATATGCTGTAGAGATGTCAGTAGCTGATTTTGTCTATGACGATATCAATGAGATTTGAAGTTGCAGAGTTGCATTACTTTGATTTGCACAGGAATTTGAACGTAACTACCATGGAGTGCTCCACTCCTGCAAATTCTGTCAAATCCATTGCAGAATCTGGACTCTTACTGAAATACCTTCACACATAGAAAGCGACTTACTATCTTCAACTACCTGTCAGACTGAAAATCACTTTCACAAAGATCTTATATCCCTTTATATAGTGATGAGTGACTATGCCGTTGAAACCCCAATTAGGAAACACCTCAGTGACACAGGAAAAGGTCTAATGAGACATCATCTTTCAGGTTGCCAATTATTAACCCTTGTGTGTTGTTCCTGTTTTTGTTATTCACCCAATGTTTGTTGGTCTGATGGACCCACAAGATCATTGGGTTTTTAAACAGTACAGCCATAACAATTTACGTAAAAAGACTTTCTATTTGATACTTAGATGTTGACTGATATAAATTACAAGCAATACAGACAGTGTACATGGTTAATATTTGCCATTTACCTATTCGTTTTTTTTTTGTAAACAAAAATCTATTATAATCAAGACATGGTTGGAATAAATCATGTTTTCTTGAACAAATAGAAATGAAACAAGGTTTTCATCACTATTGATGTTTATTGCTTTGAACTGAACAAATTGGAAGGACAAATTTTACATACAGTATCTTATGGAAATTATAAATGAGCCACATTGAACACAAATTAAGGCTGGTCTACACACCACATGAGGGACAGAGTTTTACTGTGTGTGTGTGTGTGTTGCAAATGTATTTCTTGCACTTGATGCATGTGTACTGTGTCTTCCTGTTCTTTTTGGGTCCACACACATTGCGCCGCTTCTTCTTGTTGCTACCGGCTGCAATCTAGAATGATGAAAACACTTAGTTCAGGAATTTAACTAACATCTCACTCACATACTGTATATAGTTACAGCAGACCAAGGTAGGAGAGTCAAACACACACACACACATGCAACAACATCACTTAAACCTACTTCCGGTATTGGAGTGGTTGGTTCTGTGGGTCGGGTGGATGGGGCACCAGCATCCTCCTCCTGAATCCTCCTTACGATGGCTGCAGAACGTGGGGTCCTTGGGATATGTTGCCTCCTCTGGATTTGAGGTATTACCAATGTCGTGCCCAGCTCCTCGAGAAAGAGCTGTCTCCTCTGGACCTTCCTTCGATTCCAATCTGGGTTCAATGCCATCCAGATGACAATCGCATTGTACTCCGAGATGTCCAAGATGTTGAAGAATATCACGTGGCCAGCATAGTGTTCTTCTTTTGCAGCTGTAGCCAGTCACCAGCTTTTCTAAATTGTCCACCTTTCCTTTAGTGTCATTGTAATCGATTTATGATTTCTTGTTTTTGATGTTCCTGGCAACAGATTCTCCGATACCTATGCAGCGTACTCATGAGTACCACATTTTTGCATTTCTTTTGCACGTAGGACACTAGGAACATGTCGGCCGTGAACACAAACTTAGAGGAATTGATAGGCCTGTTCCATGTATTCAACAGCTGAGGTGGGAGCTCTTGCTTGTTTTTTCACACTGTTCCTACCATCGTCAGCTTCCTCTTGAGTAGCTCCTGTCTCAGCTTTTGCAAAGTAAAAAATCATTGCATATGATGTTGTGGGCACGGTGTCCCTGTGTCATGGACATGACAAACCGCATCCCTTAGTACTTCTCAGGGGATCCTCCATCTGGCTTCCCTGTATACACTTGCAAGTACCACACATATGACGAAGCAGCATCACAGGCAGCCCAAATCTTAATTCCATATTTTTTTTACGGGTATAGACGGTACAGTGCCTTGCAAAAGTATTCATCCCCCTTGACGTTTTCCCTATTTTGTTGCATTTCAACCTGTAATTTTAAATGGAMATTTGGGGGGGATTTCATGTAATTGACACACGATGGAGGAAAAAGGAAACCGCACACTGCTCTTGATAGTGTCAATGATCTTCAATAAGCTTACGTATTGGCCTCCCGGCCTTCGTCAGAGCATTTGTGAGTTTTTTTTAAATTAGCAGCCTTATGTAGACCTTGCCCCACCCACATCCGTTCCACGCATCGAAAGGGGTTGGAGGCGAAGGAAAAAACAAATAAGTGCTACCAAATATAACAATATGCATTTTATAAATATTCGAATAAAGTGTGTAAATAAGACATATTAAACACGTCTGTAAAACCACAATGAGGACATAGACCTACCGAGCAAGTTTTCATTAATCATTGGGTACATCGTACGAAAAACATCAGAGTAATCTTAAATAAGGCATCATTCATGTTCAAATTCTCAACATAACATACATAGGCATTTCATCATTAAGTCCTTTAGGAAATAATGTCTGGAGGGTGAAAATCCCAAAACATTCTCTTTTACTCTTTTACTAGAGTATTATTAATATCACCTCCCCTGTCTGATATCTTAACTTTCTCTATGCCACAAAATCTAAAGGTAGAAATGTCATGCTTTAGGTCATTAAAATGTACTGCGACTGGATAATCCCTGTCGTTTCTCCTGATTGAACTTTTATGTTCACTGATTCTCTGTTTGAGGTTTTACCTACATAGCACAGCCCACATGGACATTTAATAATGTAAATAACATGGGTGGTGGAACACGTAATAATGTTATTTATTTGGAACCGTTGTTGGGTGGCAGAAATATTCACACTTCATCATATTGTTGCACTGTGCGCATCCTCTTTATTTATAGCTACCATTTTGAAGAGGGCGTAAAAGAGCCTGGCTGATTTTCTTTTGTGGCTGGCAGTTGGCATGAACAAATTTATCGTGTAAATTGCGATCTGCGGTTTCTTTTTTCCTTCATCTTGTTCAACTGTTACTATGCACCTGCTAAAAAGATTGCTCAGATGTGCGAGTGCCTTTTGAATTTTGAATTAATGGACATACACAAAATAGWCCAAATTGGTGAAGTGAAATGAAAAATAATTACCTGTTTCAAAAATTTCTAAAAAATAAAAAACGGAAAAGTGGTGCGTCCATATGTATTCACCCACTTTGCTCTGAAGCCCCTAAGTAAGATCTGGTGACACCAATTACCTTCAAAAGTCACATGATTAGTTAAATAAAGTCCACCTGTGTGCAGTGTCACATGATCTCAGTATATATAAACCTGTTCTGAAATGCCCCAGAGTCTGCAAAACCACTAGGCAAGGGRCACCACCAAGCAAGCGGCACCATGAAGACCAAGGAGCTCTCCAAACAGGTCAGGTACAAAGTTGTGGAGAAGTGCAGATCAGGGTTGGGTTAATAAAAAATATCTGAAACTTTGAACATCCCATGGAGCACCATTACAAAATTGAAAGAACATGGCACCACAACAAACCTGCCAAGAGAGGGCCGCCCACCAAAGCTCACGGACCAGGCAAGGAGGGCATTAATCAGAGAGGCAACAAAGAGACCAAAGATAAACCTGAAGGAGCTGCAAAGCTCCACAGCGGAGATTGGAATATCTGTCCAGCAGTACACTCCACAGAGCTGGGCTTTACGGAAGAGTGGCCAGAAAAAAAACATTGCTTAAAGAAAAAAATTAGCAAACACGTTTGATGTTCGCCAAAAGGCATGTGGGAGACTCTCCAAACATATGGAAGAAGGCACTCTGGTCAGATGAGACCAGAATTGAGCTTTGGCTATCAAGGAAAATGCTATGCCTGGCGCAAACCCAACACCTCTCATCACCCCGAGAATACCATCCCACAGTGAAGCATGTGGGGATGTTTTTCATCGACAGGGACTGGGAAACTGGTCAGAATTGAAGGAATGATGGATGGCGCTAAATAAAGGGAAATTCTTGAGGGAAACCCGTTTCAGTCTTCCAGATATTTGAGACTGGGACAGAGGTTCACCTTCCAGCAGGACAATGACCCTAAGCATACTGCTAAAGCAACACTTGAGTGGWTTAAGGGGAAACATTTAAATGTCTTGGAATGGCCTAGTCAAAGCCCAGACCTCAATCCAATTGAGAATCTGTGGTATGACTTAAAGATTGCTGTACACCAGCGGAACCCATCCAACTTGAAGGAGCTGGAGCAGTTTTGCCTTGAAGAATGGGCAAAAATCTCAGTGGTTAGATGTGCCAAGCTTATAGAGACATACCCCAAGAGACTTGCAGGTGTAATTGCTGCAAAAGGTGGCTCTACAAAGTATTCACTTTGGGGGGGGTGAATTGTTATGCACGCTCAAGTTCAGTTTTTTTTGTCTTATTTGTTTTTTGTTTCACAAGAAAACATATTTTGCATCTTCAAAGTGGTAGGCATGTTGTGTAAATCAAATGATACAAACCTGCCCAAAAATCTATTTTAATTCCAGGTTGTAAGGCAACAAAATAGGAAAAATGTCATGTGGGTGAATACTTTCGCAAGCCACTGTATGTACTTCCTGAAGGGGCAGCAGCCCCTAAATGGCATAAGCTGCTCATCAACAGTAACGTTGGGCCCAGGGTTGTAAAACAGGGGAAGGCGGCCCACCCACTTGTCCCACACTGACCTGATTGCAGCTAGCTTGTCTCGCTGCCTCCGAGATGGTCTGGTGTCTCGGTTGTCGAAGTGCATTATCCGGGAAATAATGTGGAAATTTTCCACAGGCATTGTTGCACGGAAAAGTTATCTGCCAGTTACTGCATTCAACAGGGATTCTGTGGATTCCCCATTGGATCTGAAAACACAGTTTGGGAAAATACAGCATTTTTTACAATGTATCAAAATAATGTATTGTAATCACGTTGTGCAGGTTCCGGCAAGACATTGTGTTGTTTCACACACAACAAGGGTAAGGATTGCGAGAAAAGCGGGAGACAGGCAAGTTATTGGTGCTATGTTGAAACAGCAGGCCCAGRGAGGAGGAAGACAGTGTGAAGGCACACAGCAAACGTTTCACTTGACTTGTTTTCACCTACACACACACTTTTTTCACATACCCCCGGGTCCAGTGGACCTGAACAGCACATATGTAATATAAATGTGTAGGGGGTGCACAGTGTGCACTCAATATAAATGTGTTATTTTACATGTTCTTTACAGAAAATGAGCCAAGGCCAATGAGTCTCAKGTTGAAAAAATGATTAATTGCACCATTTTTCTTTTAACTTTGAAAATGGGTCCCAAAGAATCGTACACCACACAAGGGTTCATTACCACTGTAACTCCCCATTTGACGCGCCACGCGTCAATCTCCCTCTCTCATTTCCATTTCAAGCATACTCTTATCTCAGGGAATAATGTCCTTATCACATGTATGATCTATCTGATTTAAATGAGGTTTGTGCTCAAATAAATGACTAGGGCTTTTAGTGTGAGGGGGGTTGTTTTATAAAAAGATTTCTAAATCATTTGTAATCTTCGACAATGCCTCGGGCTGAGTACGGGGATTGCTTTAAATATCACTCTGTCTCACTGGCTAATGATCACTATCAATTATTAACAGGTGGATTTTTAAGAATAATAATTGTGCAGGCTTTTATATTATCAACATTACGACATTATACATGTATTTAAATAGTGAATTATTTCAGAGTCATGTACTTGGATTACTGCAAAAGGACAAGTTTTGATGATGCGGTCATTTGTTCTGAGTACCCTCTCAGATTGAAGGATTTCAGGGAATGGATCTTGGGAAGCCTTCAGCACATTGGACAGTTAGTAAGCTTTTATTTAAATCAGCTTGTTTGTCATTGTCGTGGCGACGGCTCCCAGGTTGTTTGGCGGTTTGAGATGTCAATTTTGCTGCCAACAAACCATTGCCTGCTTCCAAGATGCCTTCGCTGTGGTAAATAAATGTCCTCAGTTTCGTCCCATAAGCCCTGCGTTCCTCTGGAACACCCAATGTCCATTGATATACCCTGCTTCTCAAAAAGAGCCATGTAGATACACTCTAAAATCTCCCTTTTGTTGAGATTACACACCCAGAGGTGTTAATGATTACAGAAGCCTCAAATGTACTGGAAGTCAGCCTGTAGTCCTTTAGAAGACATTGTCCACCTTGCAGCTCTCCTTGTCATATTTAAATATTCCAGCAGGGACCTGCTCTGTTTGGCTAGCAGAATCGCGTCCACTTCTCTGTAATGGAATAAAGTGGGGTGCAACGCAAAAAGCCCAGTGTCCTCCATGCATCACCGAAGCCTCTGACGAGAGGATAATCAAATAGCTCATTTTCCATTTTTATCCTTCATTTAAAAGGCCTCATCAGGGAGAAGCACTCTGCCAGCTTTGATCTGACCTTAGCTAATTATTTGTGCAACTCTATTTCTCTCACTCTCTCAATCTCTCTTTCCTTCCCTTTCCTCCCCCTCATTTTATCACCTCCTTTACCGACCTGTCAAAAATAAATTCTCTACATGAAAAAGTTAAATATATAATGACTCACACTTTTGTTGAAATAATTCTGCACATTATCAGGTATGTCAGGTTATATACAATATGACAACATTTTTCTTAATTTAACCACCCTTCACCCTTGAATACATTTATACTTGTGTAGTTCACAATTATACGTCTAACGTTGTTGAATTACTCTCACTAATACCAACTCTAAAACTTTTCCAAATAAAATCCTGTCTTATTTAGTTAGTGTGCCCGGGCAACATTCAATTGTCTGGCAGTTATTGGTCACAGAAATGTCCTCAGACTTTCTCTGCTACTTAGTTCAGTGATTAACCACATTTTTTAACAACTAATTGACAGAAGTGGGTTAAATTACAAGAATTCCACTTAGTTCTGCTATTTTGTGAGCCCAACACCCCATTTCTCTAGAGAGAAATCAAATCACTCATGAGAGAAATTAAGTTAAGAACTACAGTTTAGGGTTTGCTGGGCTGAAGGTAGTTGTAGTTTTCATTAAGCAAATACTCAACCTAGTTCAGTGCAGAAATGTGGTAATTAACTACAATGACCATAACCCATTGTGCCTGTTCTTTTCCATCTCGGACACAAAGGGATACACATTTACGCCTGCAACTTTAGGTTAGATAAGGTGTAAAGACCGCATAAGCCTGCATGTGAGAGGAATGTACACCACACAATGATGAGAGAGAGGGATAGAGAGTTCAATTATGCCTTATCTACTTTGAAGAACTTGTAAAATGATTTCATCAGACAGCTTAGGCAGCTAAAAACAATGACTAAAGACAGTACTGTACAGTATGGCTGTCTGGCTGGCTGGCTGCCACTGCTTGAGCAGAGATGAGATGATGACTTTAAAGAATGAAAAATTATGAAGTCATCAAATAAAACAAAGTAATATACACWACTGAAATATTTATTATTTAATAGTAATTTCCTATTTTTCTATTTGGACCTGACAGAAACAATGGAATATTTTATATGTTTTGGCAATTGAATGTTCTGTCACATGTGCTCCCTCTCTGGCCTCTAGGTCACCAGGCTGCTCGTTATGGCGCACACCTGTCACCATCATTACGCACACCTGCGCGTCATCAGACTCACCTGGACTCCATCACCTCCCTGATTACCTTGCCACTCCCTTTGGTTCCTTCCCCAGGCGTTATTGTTTCTGTTCCAGTGTCATGTTGGTGCGTTGTTTGTGTTTCTTGTTTTGTATTTAGTTGCAATTTTTTATTAAAACTCACTTCCTGAAGTTGCTTCCTGACTCTCAGCGCACTCGTTACATGTTCACTAGTTTTTGCTTAGGAATTTCCATCAAAAAGCTGTAATCATTTTAATGTCCTTATTTCATAATGCGTTTAACATAAAATAAAAAAAATGCAACCAAAATCAAAAACGTGAATAATTTTTATATACAAAACCTAACCGACCTCAAAAAGCACTAACCGTTCAGTCACAGCACAGACATACTGTAAGCACAGCGCCAATTCATAAATGMTTTGGCTACCGCACTTCCGTGTGTGTGGCGGCCTGCCCTGCACTCATTTCACTTTTCTGCAATGTCTGAAATCCTGGTGATTTAGCGGAGGGAGGAGAGGTTAGAATGAGAGGGGTACAGGAGCTGGTTATCACATGAGTATGGTGTCCGTTTTAGGATGCTATCTGTCTCAGTAAGACTTGAGTCGATCCCAGTAAGAGATGAGTCAATCTCAGAGTTGAGTCATTCTCAGTAGGAGTTGAGTTAGGAGTCATCAGGAATTGTGCAATTCCTTATTCTACATGTCAGAGAGGGGTGTTTGTTCTACATAGCATATTTCTATCTGAACATTCCAAAACATTGCATGCTGCTGAATGCACACCTAGTCTGTTTGTCAGGTGGGCGGTCACATGTGTTTGCAGTGGTGGAAAAAGCATTACATTTTCATACTTGAGTAAAAGTAAAGATACCTTAAAAGAAAATTACTAAAGTAAAATTCACCTTGTTACTTGAGTAAAAGTTTTTTTTTAAGTGTTTGGTTTTAAATGTACTTAAGTATCAAAAGTAAAAGTACAAATCATTTAAAATTCCTTATTAAGCAAACCAGACAACATGATTTCCTTGTTTTTTTAATCTACGGATAGCCAAGGGCACAGTTCAACACTCAGACATAATTTACAAACGAAGCATTTGTTTTTTAGTGAGTCTGCAGGATCAGAGGCAGTAGGGATGAGAAAAATATTTTTAATTAAGTACTTTACACTACTGTGTGGTTGTGAACAGAGGACCACTAGCTCGAGCAGTAGGGGGAACAGGATAGTACTACAGCCAAAGCCATAAGCCCTGCCTATTTCTACAATTTATCTTCTTAAAATGTGATTTTAGACCTAACCTTAACCCTAACCACACTTCTAACCTTATGCCTAACTCTTACCTCAAATGAAGACCAGAAAGCAAATTGTTGTTTTTAAAAATGTTAACGATATAGCCAATTTTGACTTTGTGGTTGCGCTGTCTAGTGGAAAGCCAGAGATAAAGGTTAAAAAAAATGTAGGAGACTAATTATATGATGATTATGCTTCCACCTTTTGGCGACAGCTGTGGTTACTGCTATGTAGAACTGCTATGTACAACAAACACACTTCTCTGACATGTAGAATATGGAATCACGGTGGCTCTGTTCATGTGATCTAGCTGCAATACTCGATAATATTTGGCTACCAAATGTGGCCCTACCATAGATAGATACAGAAGATGGATAGATTGATTCATTGGTGGACATATTCTTTATAGTTGTATAAAATGTGCAATACAAAGTGCCTGGTTCTATTTTATGAAACCCTGGCTGTAAATGTGGGCAATAGATCACAAAGCAGGGCATCCCAGATTTCCCACTTAGATCAACTTTTTGGAAATGGCAAGTTCACTTTCTCATCCATAAATGCACCTCAAGTGCAAGTTAGCACTTGCACTTGAAGTGTAACGTGCAAGTTATTCCTTTACAAGTGTGGTTTATTTTGATTTTGTTAAATTATTTTTGGAGAGGTATTTTGGAGGTCTTGTATTTGGCCTACGGCGCCTCAGCGCAACAGTGCCACCTGCTGACAGAATCTAATTCTTTGTGCAACACAACCCATGACTCAGGAGAGACTCTGCAAACAGAATTGGAGCCCTCGGAGAGTGCCTGCAGTGGGGTGGACCATGGTACATGCCTGAAGGACTTTTAAAACAGAACTGTTGTTTTTTTTCAATATCTGTAGATTTGTCAAATTGAGACATTTTAGACATTGTTAAATTAAATGTTGTGGACTTTGCTGTTCTATAAACGTACCAATGACACCATATACAGCTTTACCTAAAAACATATTTGCACTTATGAGCATGTTTGTGTAATATATTTTATTTCCAGTATTGTATACTACAGTACTGATGGACAGAGAGCTGAAATTGGGAGCGGTATTGTTAAATCAGACAGCACCCTCCAAAGGTAGCCAAACAAAATGGGCCTTCTCCCATAACTCAGGGGTGCTCATGATGTCTCTGAAGACCTTACACACTTTGCTACATCAGTTAAGTGGTGCAAAGAGTTACCATTGCATAAGTCTTTTGTAATGTGTGCAACAATAAGGCATTATTAGGTGCACAAAAAAATGTACTTACATTGCCTTGCAAAAGTATTAATACCCCTTGGCGTTTTTCCTATTTTGTTGCATTACAACCTGTAATTTAAATGGGGTTTTATTTGGATTTCATGTAATGGACATACACAAAATAGTTCAAATTGGTGAAGTGAAATGAAAAAAATGTATTGTTAAAAAATATATATTTATTTAAATGGAAAAGTGGTGCGTGCGAATGTATTCACCCCGTTTGCTCTGAAGCCCCTAAATAAGATCTGGTGCAACCAATTACCTTCAGAAGTCACATAATTAGTTAAATAAAGTTCACCTGTGTGCAATCTAAGTTTCACATGATCTGTCACATGAGCTCAGAAAATATACACCTGTTCTGGAAGGCCCCAGAGTCTGCAACACCATCAAGCAAGGGGCACCACCAAGCAAGGGGCACCATGAAGACCAAGGAGCTCTCCAAACAGGTCAGGGACAAAGTTGTGGAGAAGTACAGATCAGGGTTAGGTTATAAAAAAAATATCCAAAACTTTAAACATCCCACGGAGCTCCATTAAATCCATTATTAATAATTTGAAAGAATATGGCACCACAACAAACCTGCCAAGAGAGGGCCCACCACCAAAACTCATGGACCATGCAAGGATGGCATTAATCAGAGAGGCAACAAAGAGACCAAAGATAACCCTGAAGGAGCTGCAAAGTTCCACAGCGGAGATTGGAATATCTGTCCATAGGACCACWTTAAGCCGTACACTCCACAGAGCCCGGCTTTATGGAAGAGTGGACAGAAAAAAGCCATCGCTTAAAGAAAAAAATAAGCAAATACGTTTGGTGTTTGCCAAAGGGCAAGTGGGAGACTCCCCAAACATATGGAAGAAGGTACTCTGGTCAGAKGAGACTAAAATGTAGCTTTTTGGCCATCAAGGAAAATGCTATGTCTGGCGCAAATCCAACACCTCTCATCACCCCGAGAATACCATCCCCACAGTGAAGCATGGTGGTGGCAGTGTCATGCTGTGGGGATGTTTTTCATCGGCAGGGACTGGGAAACTGGTCAGAATTAAATAAAGTCCACCTGTATGGATTATTTTTCCACATACATTTTATATACTGAGATTTTAAAGTATTCTGAAAAAGCTTATAACAAGGGGGGGGGGCAATGAATTTTCAATATTAGTCAGGTACACTGCCTTCAGAAAGTATTCATACCCCTTGACTTTTTCTACATTTTGTTACATTACAGCCTTATTCTAATGGATTAAATAAAACAATTTCCTAAGCAATCTACACACAATTGATTTCAGATTCTTCAAAGTAGCCACCCTTTGCCTTGTGGACAGCTTTGCACACTCTTAGCATTCTCACAGGATTGTGTCGAGGCACAGATCTGGGGAAGGGTACCAAAACATTTCTGCAGCATTGAAGGTCCCCAAGAACACAGTAGCTTCCATCTTTCTTAAATGGAAGAAGTTTGGAAGCACCAACACTCATCCTATAACTTGCCTGCCCGGCCAAACTGAGCAATCGGGGGAGAAGGGCCTTAGTCAGGAAGGTGACCAAGAACCCGATGGTCACTCTGACAGAGCTCCAGAGTTCCTCTGTGGAGATGGGATAACCTTCCAAAAGGACAACCATCTCTACAGCAATTCACCAATCAGGCCTTTATGGTAGAGTGGCCAGATGGAAGCCACTCCTCAGTAAAAGGCACATGACAGCCTGCTTGGAGTTTGCCAAAAGGCACCTGAAGGACTCTCAGACCATGAGAAACAAGATTCTCTGGTCTGATGAAACCAAGATTGATCTCTATGGCCTGAATGCCAAGCGTCACATCTGGAGGAAACCTGGCACCATCTTTACGGCAAAGCATGGTGGTGGCAACATCATGCTGTGGGGATGTTTTTCAGCGGCAGGGACTGGGAAGCTAGTCAGGATCGAGGGGAAGATGAACGGAGCAAAGTAAAGAGAGATCCTTGATGAAAACCTGATCCAGAGCACTCAGGACCTCAGACTGGGGCGAAGGTTCACCTTCCAAGAGGACTATGACCCTAAACACACAGCCAAGATAAAGCAGGAGTGGCTTCGAGACAAGTCTCTGAATGTCCTTAAGTGGCCCAGCCAGAGCCTGGACTTGAACTTGATCAAACATCTCTGGAGAGACCTGAAAATAGCTGTGCTAAGAAGAATGGGAGAAACTCTCCAAATAAAGGTGTGCCAAGCTTGTTGCATCATACCCAAGAAGACACAAGGCTGTAATCGCTGCCAAAGGTGCTTCAACAAAGTACTGGGGTCTGAACATTTATGTAAATGTGATTTTTTTAAATAAAATAAAATCCCCAAAAATGTAAAACCTGTTTTTTCTTTACTACCGCAGGGCAAGTGGTACTGGAGCAACAAGTCTGAGACCAAAAGGCTCCTGAACAGCTTGTACCCCCAAGCCATAAGACTGCTGAACAGATAATCAAATGGCTACCCAGACTATTTCCATTTACCCTTTTTTTGCACAGACTGTCTTGCACTGGCTCTATGCAAACTCACTGAACTCTACCCACACACTCACACATAATACAATGATACTCCACACACATACACAAACACACACTACATATGCTCACACATGCACATGCATATTGACACCACACACTTACACACCATACCCGGCGCTAGGATAAAGTGACTAAAGTACCCCCTAAAGAATTATTATAATAATAAAATCAAACTGACTAAGGTGGCAGTTGAAATCGCAAAGGGTGCAAACATTTTTCAAATTGTTGCATTGGAATTATATTGAATTCTGCTTATATAATCACACTACCATAATAAACATCAAGTTCAAATGCAGAGACTCCGAGATCATTGAGTGCTTTTGAAATCTGTAGCCTATCTCTGCTGCGCTGTATCAGCGCAATGGACAGTCCCCTACAGCAATGCCGTTTAGATGGGCAATTACTCTATTACAAACAGCCTATGTGAATGCAGCCATACACACAGCTGTCTTACCAAAATAATGGAAACTACATTTTGAAAATAGTAGCCTAGTTATTCATCCACGCAAACTCATAATATAATGTAGCCTATCTACTTCTATGATGAAACATACCGATATGAAGCTATACACAGGGACGTAATTAGTTGTTGTTTTTTGCATTGGAATTATATTGAATTTATATTGAATTCTGCTTATATCACACTATACCACAATAAACATTAAAGTTCAAAAAATGCTTTTGACCAAGAAGTGGCACGAAATATTGCTGCGCTCTATCAGCACCATGGACAGCGCCCTACACACTAAAGCAAGATTTTAATAAAAACCAACCAGCTCGTTTGTTTCAATCTTACATTTTCAAACTAAGAGTTGCAGCTTCCTTGATGCTCTGTGGAACTTCCTGAGTAATCTATCCTTCTGTAATCAGTTCTTTGTCGTAGTCATCTCACAACACATCGTTGCCCCCATTGGGGTTTACAATCTGTCGAAGTCCAATTGCATGTTAGGCATTTTCCTTCAAGCAATATCTAGGGCAATATCATGCTCCATACATTTTCGTCTACACACATTGAAGCATTGTATTTTTATTTTCCTATTGGATATTGTGACATTATGCTACGCATTTTTACTAGAACCAGATGGCATCATCACTGTTTCAGACATCGACCTTTCCTTCTGACATTTTTCCAACTAAACCAAGAAAATTGACCTATTAAAATAACTGCAATTTCGGGCCCTCTGTAAATATAAGACAGTATAATTGGTTTATATATTAGGGCACATACATGGCAGATCAACATTCCATCTTTAATTATGGTATGGTAGTAAGAACAACCGGCACGGAGTGTAGCAGTGTTTCAGAGGAAGAGCCTTATCAATGTTGTCTCTGTGGAAATGGTTAATTTTCTCTCTGTCAGCTCTGCGAAGATGAGGGATTATCAGAAGCGAGTGCTACGTGTCTGGGAAATGCCGTCTCTGTCACACGTTACCATTAACAACCAAAGTGAGATTGATGATTCCCTCAACAACACCTACTCCTCCATGCTCCTCACCGGCTGAATTCCCTCACAGATTTAATAATGGAACCTGTCCGTCAAGATTCCGTGGACCCCTGGGCCTGAGTCGCACCAGGAAGTGGAGATACAGTTGGACAGCAACCAGAAAACAACGAATAAATACAACAGAGAAAATGGTCAGGGAAAGACCATGAAGGTTGCTCGACCTTGGTCCTTGTTGCAGACAAGTGTAATAGCAGCCATTGGAAACGGTGGATATTAGTTTCTTCAGTGTGATGGGAAGGTTACAGAAGTTATTGTTGAGTGACTGGAAAGGTAATGGAACCTGTTGCAGGGGTCTGAGCACATCAAGTTTAATGGGAATGCAAATGTGAGTCTGGATAGGTGTCCACTGTAATAAGTTAACCAAGTTCTCAACTTTGGGGGTCAGGAAGGAAAGAATATGAGGAAGGAGACCAATTACTATAAGAACAGCCTTGAATCAACACAGAGTGTTACATTTAAAACTGTTCCAGTGTCTATACGGGTCCACACTTTTCAGTGTTAAATTAACACTTTGCTTAGGGTAAAGCCACATGTGTATATTTCCCAGTGTGCCTTGACTTTCGAGTGAATTATAGAGTTACCACCCATGACTGTATCGTTAGTGCACAAAGACATGGTTGTTGCATTCATTCATGTTTAGTCCTGTGAGCTTCACCAAGTGAGATCCTAATGTATTATCATTACAATTCAATTTTTTACGACAATACATATTTCATAAGTCTTTCATTTCAGGGCCTAGTTTTACCCTAATACAGTGTAGTGAAAAGAGCAGGCCCTTTTGGCTCCCAAACGGCTCTTTAAAAACAAATGTTTTGTATTTTTTCAAGTCAAACAGTTTGCGATAGTTTTACTATGATTGGTGTTAAACGAATTCTAATTAAATTATTAAATGAAATCATACTCTACCTTAACCACAATGTATTTAAAAATGCATTGGTCTGTTATGAAAAGGAATCCTGTTAAACATTTGCATTTAAAGTATAACTTTTTAATGTATATAATCAAAGTGCACATAAATGTAACAATTCAAACGAATACAATCTGAACAGCATAATAGAATATTGCACCATATAAAGAAAAATAAATAACAATGTGGAAAATTGAAGCATCCCACTTAAAACATTAAACTGGTCCCTCTTTTCTCTCTCTTCTTTATTGCCATGTTATAACCAGCAGCACACAGCAATGCTGACCATATTTTGCTTTTATGAGAGATTTGCATTCAGAAATGCAAGCTGCCTCACTTTCGAGGGGCTGATGCGGTTTCTTCTCCCAGTAATTATTTGTCCCGTTTTCGAGAAGACCCTCTCAGATGGAAACAGATGTGGCCACTATGCAGAGTCTCCCTGTCATGACTTTAGTAAGCCGTGGGTAGACAGAGGCCTTGTTCTTCCACCAGCTCAGAGGGTGGGGAGGGGCTCCTCCAAATAGAATCGGACCTCCATTATGGCATCTGCTGAGGGATTCCTTCGTGCTGCATCCCCAGTTGCTCTCTCGTCAAACAGCATCCAAACAGCAGACGTTTGTGGCACTACTGCTGGTGCTTCTGCTCCATCTTATCCCTCTTCTTCCTGTTGCCCTGGTGACTGAGCCAGCTGACTGCTGGGCTGTCCCTCCCTGCTGCTGAGGTTATTGTTTGAAGAACCTCATCAATCGCTCTGGCATCACTGAAGGCTAACTTCTTAAACCTGGGGTCAAGTGCAGCGGTTTCTGATAGCACGTAGCATATTCCATTCTGTGGAACTTTCTGTCCATTGATGAACATAGGGTGTCCATCAACTCTGCCACATGTCCTGTGGTTACATTTGCTTCTCTCTGGCGGCTGGCTGTGATTCGCTGCAGACCCTTACACAGGAGTATCATTTTTGAGGCTGTCACATAGCTGAAAAGAGAGAACAGTTACTTATTAGTTCAGGTTCATGTTTTGTCTACTGATACTACATTCTCATCTACTGCTCATATACATATATAATACTGGATTAAATAATGATGTAGTAATAACTGCTTACTGTACCTCTCTCCACTGATCTCCATAGTGACCTGCTCAAAGGGTTCCAGGACTCTGCACACCTCCTCCACCACCTACCATTCCTCTTGGGTCAGAGCATCAACAGGTGCATTGACAATGGCCAGGGTAGAGATGATGGCATCCTTTGACTCAAGAAACCGCTTCAACATTCCAGCTGTTGTTTTCACAGCTGTCCTTCCTCTCTCTCCTCGGCTGCTAAGTGTGTGACTGTGAGTGAGTTGGCTCGGCCCTCCCTCACGCATCTTTGGTTCATTGGTTGACACTGCGTGTCTGATTGACAGGAACAATAGGTGAGGCTGTTTGTCTGAGCAGACAGTCAGAACGAATGTGTGTGCACTTGAGCATTTAGGCTTATATTATTTTATTTATTTTTTCGTTCTTTGAATTAGTTAATTATAATCTTTTTATTATTCATATCTTAATTTTTTTATATTTTTATTAATAGATTCGGCTCTTCTGATATGCAAGCCGGCTCCCAACGTTCACCCACCACCTCGTTCGCAAGTGACCCATCACTAATACAGCGGCCTAAAAGTGGGACATCAGGCCTGCAACTGACATTATGCTGGCTTGCAAAGTGATTCAGCCAGAGTGTGGGGTTTCCAATATTTTATGTACCCACAACCTGCATTTAGAATGACCATCTCATAAACGGGTGGAAGTCCAAGTAACAGATTGGATTAGTATAGAAAATGTATGCTATTAATATTTGAGCAACATAACATCAATTTATCAATCAATGGACGCAGAATGTATGCAAAAACATAGATATTAAAACAAACAATTCTAAAAATCTACCTGCAATAGAGCATACTGGGAAATAAAATAATAATGGGCGTGGTTTTGGTTCATCTCTGGTTATTGACACCACAGAGTTAATTGAASTCCTGAATGAACACTAGAAATGTTCAACTGAAAAAATCAACACTAGTTAACACTGGCCTATTTGCTGTGTAAGGGAATCAAATCAAATCAAATTGTGTTTGTCACATACATGTCTTTAGCAGATGTTATTATGAGTGTTGCGAAATGCTTGTGTTTMTACCTCTAACAGTGCAGTAATATCTAACAGTAATATCTAACAATTTCACAACAATTCACACAAATCTAAAGGAATGGAATTAAGAATATACTGTATAAATATTGGGCGAGCAATGTTAGAGCGGCATAGACGTAGATACAGTAGAATAGGATAGAATACAGTGTATACATATGAGATGAGTAATACAAAATATGTAAACATTATTGAAGTGACCAGTGATTCCAATCTATGTATATAGGGAAGCAGCCTCTAATGTGCTAGTGTTAGCTATTTAACAGAATTTAACAGTCTGATGGCCTTGAGATAGAAGCTGTTTTTCAGTCTCTCGGTCCCAGCTTTGATGCACCTGTACTGACCTCGCCTTCTGGATAATAGCGGGGTGAACAGGCAGTGGCTCGGGTGGTTGTTGTCCTTGATGATCTTTTTGGCCCGCCTGTGACATCAGGTGCTGTCAGTGTCCTGGAGGGTAGGTAGTTTGCCCCCAGTAATGCGTTGGGCAGACCACACCACCCTCTGGAGAGCCCTGCGGTTGCGGGCGGTGCAGTTGCCGTACAATTTTGCATCTGTAAAGTTTGTGAGTGTTTTAGGTGCCAAGCCACATTTCTTCAGCCTCCATAGAGGCTCTGATTGTTAGGCTGTATCCACATCCACAGCCCTTGACTCTAGACTCTCCTGTTCACCAAGACAGCCCTAGAGAAAATATCAAAGTTTGTGTTCCCTTATGAATAAAAGAGTGTGGCCCATCTGTGCAGGCCGTCTATGAGAGAGACCGCATACGGAAGTGGGTGGACAGGCTACGACCAATCCCTCAGGGGTTCGTATAAGACATGATGGCTCACTGCAAGAAAGGGCCTGGAAAAAATCATCCTGGTTTAACAAGACAAAGGGTGGATACAATGCAAACTCCTCAGGGCAATAGAACCTGCTTTGCCTGACCCATATCAACCAGTGGCGTCACTTCAGCTAAACCTAGGGTATAGCAAATTCCAAGGAATTTTTAGGAAGTTGAAGCTCATTTGCTGCATTTCTACACAATTTAAAAACTCTAAAATGTAATTTGGAGAACAGCAAAAACAAAACAAAATGACACCAGAAATAATTATCATCGCAATATTAGGTTTAAAGATCTGTGCATTGATGTGTACAATGTCAACCACTACTCCACCTCATTATAAAGTGACTCATTTGCTTGTGGATTGGCACATATAGTGCAACATGAAATAGATGCATAATACACGCTAGTAAGTCACAACAAGGCCAACTTCAAATGCCGACACCAATGTGAAAGTAACTGGTACATAGAACAGCTGACTGTGAATGCAAACTATGCCATGTCATACACATGCATTGAAATAAAAGGCATACATCAAAGCACTTACTTAGGCCTACAATCAACAAGTACTCGTGAAGACCAAAGTATGACTAAAATCACGAAATACCAAATGAAAATCTAGACATGCCTTTTTAAAGGGAGCAAAGGCAGCATCCATTCAGCATCGCTAAATGGACAGTGATTCGGGACAGGTAGGCATAGTTGGCCTCTGTGGTTCTTTCTCAGGTCCTCTGTCTAGTTCTTTCGTTTGTGGGTTAGCTAAACATGTTTTGGGTGCTATTTGGTAGCCTGTAATGTGTATATGAAAATCCTAACTGGCATGCAGAACTTTAGAAATGGTAGGTCAAATGTGAATTGGCACTCCACATGAAAAAGGTTACTGAGGCCCTGCTTTAGGCTATATGAAGCCACCGTTGTGGAAGAGTGCATCCCACCAAATGCTTGGGGAAATGCTTTAAATAGCAAGTTGTTCAGTTGTGTTTATTTTCATACCAATACATGAAACCAAAATTGCACTAGCCTACTGGGCGAATGAATGAAAACATAAATTAGGCTACAGCTATCACAAACTTTATTTTAATAGCAGTAAAATAGCTTTTGATTTTGAATGGTTACAAAAAAGAAGGGCTCCCCCGCTTAATTCAATTAACACCTGGCTACAAGGCTACAACAAGCCTTACAGGGCCGAGTTCAAATGCCGACATCAAATTCAAATCGGTGCACTGCCTAAACAGCTGACAGGCAAAGCCAACTAGCACTGTCTCCGCTCTCTAAAAGTGAAAGAAAAAGTGCAGCCTGGCAGCTGCATGCTCTGCATGGTCCTAAAGCCAACCATTCAGCCGTTGCTTTTGTTGCCTACTTACTGTAACAATGTTGGTCTTGAGCTATGATATTGACGCCCCTAAGATCAACTACTGGATCTGTAATCTGAGAACAAATGAATATGTTCATTGGCATGCTCTTTTGTTACAACTATATGAGTCTCTTTGTTTGATATCATTAATGTAAATTTACATCATCTGAAGATATGTTAATACAGTATATTAAAGACCATTAGCAGATACAAATTGTAATAGAAATTTATGTCTGTAAATTAAATTGTAAATAATTTTAATGTGGAGGACTATTTACATGCTAATAGTTATGTTTTGAGAAACTCAAGCTGATCTTTTATTTATTATTTTTTTCACCTTTATTTAACCAGGTAGGCTAGTTGAGAACAAGTTCTCATTTACAACTGCGACCTGGCCAAGATAAAGCAAAGCAGTGTGACACAGACAACAACACAGAGTTACACATGGAATAAACAATAAACAAGCCAATTACACAATAAACAAGTCAATGACACAGTAGAAGAAAATAAAGTCTATATACAGTGTGTGCAAAAGGCATGAGGAGGTAGGCAATAAATAGGCCATAGTAGCGAAGAATTACAATTTAGCAGATTAACACTGGAGTGATAAATGAGCAGATGATTATGTGCAAGTAGAGATACTGGTGTGCAAAAGAGCAAAAAAATTAATAAAAACAGTATGGGGATGAGGTAGGTAGATTGGGTGGGCTATTTACAGATGGATCTATCAGACATTGCCTAAAATCTATAGCAATCTTTTGCCTGAAGGCCAATCACAAGTGTGTTGTGTCTGTGTTCTTTTAACAGAGTATTGAAATTCCATTACAATTGAGTCATTATATGATTTGTACCTCTTTTGACAAGACACCTAAAGCCCAAGAGTTACATTTTTTATGATTTTATTGATCAAAGGACATAAATGTATTGATCCAATGATCAATGTAGATTTAATTAAAATGACTGTTCACCGTGTGTGACTTTTCCCTAGAGTATAATCAGCACAATAAAGCAACAGAATGCAAAGTCTCCATAGGGTCTTGTTGTATTAGAACACTGGTTAACTCATGTGCATTTGGGACCTATATGTACAAGTTATTTCTCCAGCCATAATGTACCTACTTATGCTCTCCAGTATTCCCTTACAACATGGTGTACTGCGGTGCCATGACAACTGGTATAATAGCAGTGCATAAGTAAGGCCACCTTCATGATAGTTGTTGATTGATCAAGGACATCAATCAGCCGAGCTACGGCCTGTTCACCCCGCTACCATCAAGAAGGCAAGGTCGGTACAGGTGCATCAAAGCGGGAACCGAGAGACTGATAAACAGCATCTATCTCAAGGCTATCAGACTGTTAAATATCCATCACTAGCCGGCTCCCACCCGGTTACTCAACCCTGCCCCGTATACATAGACATGGAATCACTGGTCACTTTAATAATGGAACACTAGTCACTTTAATAATGTTTACATACTGCTTTACTCGTTTCATATGTATATACTGTATTCTATTCTACTGTATTTTAGTCAATGCCACTCCGACTTTTCTCATCCTAATATTTATAAATTCACTTTTAGATTTGTGTGTATTGCTGTTAATTGTTCGATACTGTTGCACTGGACTATTAACATTGACACCCCACCCCCTCCATTTGTGTAGTACACTGCTGCTACTCGCTGTTTATTATCTAAGCATAGTCACTTCACCCCTACCTACATGTACAAATTACCTCAACTAACCTGTACCCCCGCACACTGACTCGGTACCGGTACCCCCAGTATATAGTCTCGTTATTGTTATGTTATTGTGTTACTTTTATTTATTTGGTAAATATTTTCTTAACTCTTCTTGAACTGCACTGTTGGTTAAGGGCTTGTAAGTAAGCCTTTCACGGTAAGATCTACACTTGTATTCGGCGCATGTGACAAATAAAGTTTGATTTGATTTTTAGTTGGAGCTAGGAACACAAGCATTTCGCTACACCCGCTATAACATCTGCTAAACATGTGTATGTGACCAATACAATTTGATTTAATTTGATTCTTGACACCTTGTGAAGCTTGTGGGTTACCGATTGATCGTGTACGGTCAACATGGTTTGTAATTGGAGCTGAATGGTCCTTTTAGGTACAAATGTTGTTTACATTATATTATGTAGACTATGAGAGCAACGACAAACCAGGTAGTTGTCACCAATCAATTCTCACACATGATGCTGTGAAACAGCAGCACGGGGTCAGCCACAATGGTATCAATGGTACAGGGCAGACAGTCCTGAATAGATAATGATGTGAAAAAAGTCAAGTTGTGAGGGATAAAGAACATCAACTGGTTGTGCCCTTGTATCAGACTTGTATAAATATTCACTGTTCATCGCTGCATCTCCTACGGTCGACAGTAAATAGGATTGAGAATGTCACAACTGTCACATGGGGACACAGAGGATTTGTCAGTGTAATTTCAATCCCTCCTCAGCAAATCAGGTACAACATCTTCGGAATGTCTGCTTATCGCCTTGCTTTCGGGCAGGGAGAGCGGGAATAGGGGAGGGAGTGTGTGTGTGGGGGGGGGGGGGGCACATACTGTCAAAACATTCTCCGCTGTGTGTTTGAGAAGGTGGGGATGGTGGTGGTATATTCAAGTATATTGAATCAATGATTCATACTGTCAATACTACTCTCAAACTATGTTAGTGCTGTGTCCAGAACTGTAGGACTAAAGAAGAAAAGCATCCTTCCTGTTCTGACAAGGTTTCCATTCTTTGGATTTTTCCAATCATATTCACTAATGATCTTTTTGAGAAGGGGAAGGATTAATGATGATGAGGAAGAATGCATTTCTTGCTGCGTCCCAATATCTTTGCATTCCCCTCTCCCATCCTTTCTTTGTAGACTACTGGTAGGTGAATGGATAGATATCACTGCTTTCACCTAACAAACACGGTCCGAACAATGAAGGAAAGCAAACAAGAAAAGGAAATGATTTAAATATACTAGTGATAGTCCTCAAACATTTTCCTCTCCTCCAGTACCATTGGTAAAAGTGACCACCTCTACATGCATACGCCACAGGAGAGAAACAGGTAGGTCCAGTGATTTTCATTAAGATAGACTCAGAGCACTTGTCTTATTACTGGGCCATTAGGCTCTCTATCGCTAACAGATTGGCTCTAATAGGGAGCAGGGGAGGCAGGCAGAAGGTAATTGCGGTTGGACTGGCCACACAGGTGTCGGGTCCCGTTCACTCCCTGATTGGCTAATTAACACATTGTCAATCAACACCCCAGGGACTTTCCGCAGATGAAAAGTAGTTAAAAGGTGGGAGAAGGTTTTAATGAATCTTAACTTTTTTCACTATGCATTACTTTGTCATTATTGAGCGATCAAATAATGCTGAATTGTCTTGTAAAGTATGATACATTTTAGGATAATATTTGCTTGGTATTAAGACAATGAATTGTTTGTTGGATTTTACTTTATTTTTGTTGAGTATAAGTTGGGAATTCATCCATTGCAGATAGTGGATTTCCACACTGCTCTTTCAGAAGCCACGGGACAATCGGTTTCTAAATCAAGTGTCAACTGCATCCAACCAGGTCATGGTGCTGTACAAATCAAACGCACTTCTGGAAGTGGGGTTGATTTATGCTGTTGCATTTCTGCAGGGAGTGAATGACATGGACTACCAGTCTGCACTGGTATAGTGGAAACCCACAGCCAATGCACAGGGCCCTGGAGGAACTAACTATGTGAGTTCTGTTGATAGACTACAGCTCTGGGAACACATGCGCCCATCTCACAACTATATTTTATTTTTTATTTTATTTTACCGTTATTTTACCAGGTAAGTTGACTGAGAACACATTCTCATTTGCAGCAACGACCTGGGGAATAGTTACAGGGGAGAGGAGGGGGATGAATGAGCCAATTATAAACTGGGGATTATTAGGTGACCATGATGGTTTGAGGGCCAGATTGGGATCAATTATAATTTTTTTTAAATCATTTTGGAGTAACCCTCATTTTTAGGTTCCACATGTAGCAAGCAAAGTGTTTGTTTTCCAATCTACATGGCTAGTAGGTGAGTCACAGACTATATAGTTGTCATGCATCTAATTAGCCTATTTCTCAGCGGCACCGGCGGGAGCACGCCTCGGCCTCCTCGCCTAATTGGCTATCAGTTTTTTTTTATGTATTCGGTGAATCAGGTTGGACTCCGATGAAGTGTGATACGTTGTTCAAGATGGATAAACACAAGGCTGAAGACCAAGTGGTGCACAAACGCAGAAAAAAAGTTGTATCTGATCAAATTACCTAAAATGACCACATCAGCAAAGCTACCACCTCGTCCTGGACTGACAAAACATAATCGCAGGTGGAAGCTACTAGGCCTACTTATGCAGCAGCTAACAATAGCAGCCTCTCAGTTTAGACCGAGCGCTCACTGCCCAGCAATGAGTGGCCTTGCGCC
The DNA here is from genome assembly GCF_002910315.2 of Salvelinus sp. IW2-2015. Taxonomy (NCBI): domain Eukaryota; kingdom Metazoa; phylum Chordata; class Actinopteri; order Salmoniformes; family Salmonidae; genus Salvelinus; species Salvelinus sp. IW2-2015. Next base: position 54,257,607 of record NC_036842.1, read on the forward strand.
TCTTCTTCCTCCCCTCAACAATAATTACCGGTCCTCTGGAGAGTGCCGGTCCTTCTCTGACTACTGCCAGAAACCCAACGCTGGTAACCTTACGCTTCGAACACACCGACTGTGTTCGCGTTAGCTAGSAGACCCACACAGACCTGCGCTTTCGGCGGGGYTGGTCCCGGCCCAACAGCGCGATCAAGACCACCTTCCTCAACGTTGGTCTCATTGTTGAAAGAGCCTACTCTGCCTATCTTTACTATTTATTATTGCATTTCGCTCCAAAACTGCATTTTGGAGGGAAATTATATTATAGGCTCTCACAATTAATTTGAGGATGTCATCGAATAAATAATATACTTGGCAAATACATTTATAAAAAATTTAAAGAAATTATGCAATCAAACTGTTTTTATGTAATCACAMATTTTTACTGAATGTGTATGCAAAAAAAAAACGACATTCATATTTTGCTACTTTCTGTCAAGTCCACTCATACAATTTGATGCATACGTTCGATTTATCGAACGTATGCACCACACAGAACGCACTGCAACTGCCTCTGCAACGCAATGCTGCAAGGCAAATGCAGCGTTCCATTGGAAATGAATGTACTTCTGGTGTATCGAAACGCAMAACACAGTCGGTGTGTTCGAAGCGTTACTCGTTATGAGGCGGATAGTCCCGACAGCATGGCGTCAGGGTCCCAATGTTATACAAATAGGCGACCAGCTAAATACTGTACTGTGTATATATAGATAGGCTAGACTGCATTGTCTGCATAATGAAACAAACCCTAGTAAGCTATTGTTTTGACGGTGGATGATTGCATTAATAGACTGGTTTTACGCAGCACAGACTTTCTCTCGCGAGGATGGCCAACGGTAGGTGTAAATTAGACTGTAAATTGGCTCGTGCTGTTCCCGCCGCCCGGAGTGGTTTACTTGTGGGTGTGCAAGCAGCATATAGCAGCTTTTCGATTGTGCGTCAACTCAGCATAGCAAGTTTGTATGAAGGTCTGGTTATTAAATGTGTAAATAGTTGAATCCATTCTCCATTTCATGAATTTATTCACAGATAAATAGTAAAATGCACTAAACCGCTCTGGTGACAGACTTTGCTGCTTGCTCTGTTAACCAATCGTCCACGTGGCACGGATAACCTATTCAAGTATTATTGGCTAACTAGCTACAGTGCAGGCAACTCAAATGAGCTGCTAGCTAGCAATCTAGCCAACTTACGTACTTAATAGCTAGCTAAGTGAATTAAATATCACTAGCTACTTCATATTAGCTAGCTAGCTTGATGTAATTATCATTGTAAAAATACAAACTCCAAATGCATTTGTAGGTAGCTAGCTAACAGCCATGGAGGAGGGTGAAAGGATAGCAGCCCCAACTGTCAGTGAGCTGGTAGGCTATTCTGGATAGGGCAGGTACTTCTGTGTAGTTCCAGTCCCTTGACGTGAGGATAGAAATAATAGTAACATAATATTCTGTGCCGTCTAATTTGAGCATAATGAATGAAGTCTGTTTCTTGTGACGTTTTCTGATACAGAGAGCTGTGAAAGCGTGTCTGCAGATGAAGAGGTCCCAATGAAGAGCAGTGGTTCTCAGTCCTGTTCCTGGGGACTCAAAGGGGTGCACATTTTTGGTTTTGCCTTAGCATTACACAGCTGATTCAAATGATCAACTCATCAAGCTTCAAGTGGTATTTTTGTATTCATTTGTGATGCTATCCTTGATATGATCCTGTTATTGTCACATGCTGAACATATGTGTGCCCATGCATCTATCAATCCAATGTTATCATGATTTGTTATAAGAGATTATGCTTTAGTAATCCACAATGACCTGGTAATAAAGTCTAATGACATTATCTTATATATTCCTACAGATACCTTGCAACTGGAAATTGCTTCAAAACGATTGCCTACAGGTACCGTGTAGGGCACCGCAAGGTTGGGTGACAAGGGCTATCAGTCTACTGGTGTCCGGCATAACTTCATGAGGATGGACATGAGGACCAGGAGGGGATCTGCAACTTGCCACCTTGTGACAGAGGATAGGTCTGCTGCTCTGCAGGATGTTTCAAATATGGGGGGCCAACAATGCAGCACGGGAGGCAATCCGTGTGAGGGAGATCTTCAACTCCTACTTATTCGAAGAGGGTGCTGTTACCTGGCAACACCATACACTACGCACAGCCAAATGATATTTTAAGAGTAATCCACATTGCATTAAGAGTATTCTCCTATTTACTTAGCTATGTCAACTGCAGTTATTTAATTCCCAGTTTCTCTCCCTTTGATTTCTACTTCTCAGGTGAGTGTGCTGTTTAGGTAAGGGTGATGTCTGTACAAAACCAAAACAGGCTCTTATGAGTCACCCATATTGAAACATTTAGCCACCCTATAACCCATACCTATACAATCTGATTGATGGGTTGTGTTGTGCATTAAGCAGGCTCAGGTGTATAACTTTGGCTCCTTCCACTTTCAAAGAATAGGCAAGAGGACCAACCTCTTATAATAGTATAGTAAGACACTTGATTATTTATATAACTACGCTATATTGTTTTTGTATATATGAATTACAAATCTGCCTTTTTAACTAGTTAAATCATGTTTCTAGTCTATTGCATTGTTACAATGTGTGACCATTGATGTCCCAGGACCAGGGTGGTAACCACTGTTACCACCCTGTGTATAATTGTGTATAATTGTAATACATACATGGAGACACAGCATCATTCAAAGACTGGCGTTTGATACTCCTGGTATTGGACATGACTGAAAAAGAATGTCTCCCATTCATACCTGAACTGCACATTTTTATTTACCAAGGTAGAGTACATGATCAGTGAATATATTCAAAGTACAGGCTACAATGTGGGGATCTCATGCTTGGTAATAACTACATGTGTATACGATTTGACTCCTTGGCATAATAAAGTTATATTCTACTCAATCCATAGGCTGTATTTGTAACGATCTTCGTCTGATGAACAGGAAGGATCGGACCAAAACGCAGCGTGGTAAGTGTTCATGCGTTATTGAAAACTGAACACTAAATACAAAATAACAAAGTTAATAAATGAAAATCAAAACAGTCCTGTCAGGTGCCACAACACAAAACAACTACCCAAACCAACATGGAAAATGGCAACCTAAATAGGCTCCCCAATCAGAGACAACGAGAAACAGCTGTCTCTGATTGGGAACCAACTCAGGCCACCATAAACCTACATACCCCTAGACAAACAAAAACCCCTAGACAATACAAAAAGTAAACAAACCACCCTTGTCACACCCTGACCATATAAAGAAACCAAAATATAACTAAAGTCAGGGCATGACAGTATTAATGTCATTCAGACTGTTTTGAAGTCGATACAATTCTGACCATTTTCCCAGTCCCTGCCGATGAAAAACATCCCCACAGCATGATGCTGCCATCCCCATGCTTCACTGTGGGATGGTGTTCTCAGGGTGATGAGAAGTGTTGAGTTTGCGCCGAACATAGTGTTTTCCTTGATGGCCAAAAGCTAAATTTTSGTCTCATCTGATTAGAGTACCTTCTTCCATATGCTTGGGGAGTCTCCCACATGCCTTTTAGCGAACCCCAAACGTGTTTGCTTATTTTTTTCTTTAATCAATGGCTTTTTTTCTGTCCACTCTTCTGTAAGGCCCAGCTCTGTGGAATGGATGGCTTAAAGTGGTCCTATGGACAGATACTCCAATCTCCGCTGTAGAGCTTTGCAGCTCCTTCTGCTTTATCTTTGGTCTCTTTGTTGCCTCTATGATTAATGCCCTCTCTTGGCAGGGAGAGCTCCTTGGTCTTCATGTGTAACGCTCGTCGGAAGAAGTGGACCAAGGTGCAGCGTGGTACGGGTTCATGATTCTTTATTAAATCCAAACTCCAAACAAAAGAACAACGAACGTCACGTTCCGTAGGCTACGCAGAGCTAACAAAAAACAACATCCCACATCCCAACATCCTAAKGTGGCAAAACAGGCTGCCTAAGTATGATTCCCAATCAGAGACAACGATAGACAGCTGTCCCTGATTGAGAAGCATACCCGGCCGAAACATAAAACCTAGAAATAAAGAACATAGAATGCCCACCCAAATCACACCCTGACCAAACCAAATAGAGACATAAAAAGGCTCTCTAAGGTCAGGGTGTGACATCAGGGTGCCGCTTGCTTGGTGGTGCCCATTGCTTAATGGTGTTGCAGACTTCAGAACAGGTATATATATATACTGAGATAATGTGACAGATCATGTGACACTTAAATAAAGTCCACCTGTGTGAAATCAGACTAATTATGTGACTTCTGAAGGTAATTGGTTGCACCAGATCGTATTTAGGGGCTTCATAGCAAAGGGGGTGAATACATATGCACACACCACTTTTCCGTTGATTATTTTTTAAAGTAATTTTTTTTCATTTCACTTCACCAATTTGGACTATTTTGTGTATGTCCATTGCATGTAATCCAAATAAAAATCTATTTAAATTACAGATTGTAATGCAACAAAATAGGAAAACCGCCAAGGGGGATGAATACTTTTGCAAGGTCCTGTATGTGAAGGGTCATCAAGTTATAGCAGCARTCTACCTCACCAAGCAAAGTGAGAAGAATAAGAGCATTGAAGCTGCCCAGGAACACCTGTTGGGGTGGTCTTGTCATCATATTCGACAGTCTCCTGGAGGGGAAGGAGTGTCTCCAAGAAATGGCCATATCACAGTCTGCCGATATGGACAGCCCCATCAAGAGGATCCTCCTGGATGATGTATTTTGGGAGAGAGTGGTAAGCACCCTTAAACTCCTGAAACCTATAGCAGTAGTCATTGCACGGACCAAGGGAGACAATGCCATCCTGTCTGATGTTCAGACTGCTTGCAGATGTAAGAGAAGAAATCCGTACTGCCCTGCCCACTTCACTGTTGCTCCAAGCAGAGGAAACTGCAGTTCTGAAATACATCAAAAATCTTGAAGACTTCTGTCTGAAGCCCAKACACGCCSCAGCRTACATGTTGAACCCCAAGTATGCTGGCAAGAGCATTCTGTCTGGTGCAGAGATCAACAAGGCCTATGGTGTCATCGCTGTCGTGTATCGCAACCTTGGCATGGATGAGGGCAAGGCTCTTGGCAGTCTGCGAAGTACGCTTCCAAGCAAGGGCTTTGGGGTGGAGATGCAATATGGCAGTCGTGCCAACATACAGTGGGGAGAACAAGTATTTGATACACTGCCGATTTTGCAGGTTTTCCTACTTACAAAGCATGTAGAGGTCTGTAATTTTTATCATAGGTACACTTCAACTGTGAGAGACGGAATCTAAAACAAAAATCCAGAAACTCACATTGTATGATTTTTAAATAATTAATTTGCCTTTTATTGCATGACATAAGTATTTGATCACCTACCAAACAGTAAGAATTCCGGCTCTCACAGACCTGTTAGTTTTTCTTTAAGAAGCCCTCCTGTTCTCCACTCATTACCTGTATTAACTGCACCTGTTTGAACTCGTTACCTGTATAAAAGACACCTGTCCACACACTCAATCAAACAGATTCCAACCTCTCCACAATGGCCAAGACCAGAGAGCTGTGTAAGGACATCAGGGATAAAATTGTAGACCTGCACAGGCTGCGCGCATGGGCTACAGGACAATAGGCAAGCAGCTTTGCTGAAAGGAAACAACTGTTGGCCAGCATTATTAGAAATGGAAGAAGTTCAAGATGACGGTCAATCACACCCCGGTCTGGGGCTCCATGCAAGATTTCACCTCGTGGGGCATCAATGATCATGAGGAAGGTGAGGGATCAGCCCAGAACTACACGGCAGGACCTGGTCAATGACCTGAAGAGAGCTGGGACCACAGTCTCAAAGAAAACCATTAGTAACACACTACGCCGTCATGGATTAAAACCTGCAGCGCACGGCAAGGTCCCCCTGCTTAAGCCAGTGCATGTCCAGGCCTGTCTGAGTTTGCAATGCCATCTGGATGATCCAGAGGAGGAATGGGAGATGGTCATGTGGTCTGATGAGACAAAAATAGAGCTTTTTGGTCTAACTCCACTCGCCGTGTTTGGAGGAAGAAGAAGTATGAGTACAACCCCAAGAACACCATCCCAACCGTGAAGCATGGAGGTGGAACATCATTCTTTGGGGATGCTTTCTTGCAAAGGGACAGGACGCTGCACCGTATTGAGGGGAGGATGGATGGGGCCATGTATCGCGAGATCTTGGCCAACAACCTCCTTCCCTCAGTAAGAGCATTGAAGATGGGTCGTGGCTGGTCTTCCAGCATGACAACGACACGAAGCACACAGCCATGGCAACTAAGAAGTGGCTCCGTAAGAAGCATCTCAAGGTCCTGGAGTGGCCTAGCCAGTCTCCAGACCTGAACCAATAGAAAATCTTTGGAGGGAGCTGAAACTCCGTATTGCCCAGCGACACAGCCCCGACCTGAAGGATCTGGAGAAGATCTGTAGGGAGGAGTGGGCCAAAATCCCTGCTGCAGTGTTGTGCAAACCTAGTCAAGACACAGGAAACGTATGATCTCTGTAATTGCAACAAAGGTTTCTGTACCAATATATTAAGTTCTGCTTTTCTGATGTATCAAATACTTATGTCCCATGCATAAAATGCAAATTAATTACTTAAAAATCATACAATGTGATTTTCTGGATTTTTGTTTTAGATTCCGTCTCTCATAGTTGAAGTGTACCTATGATAAAAATTACAAACCTCTACATGCTTTGTAAGTAGGAAAACCTGCAAAATCGGCAGTGTATCAAATACTTGTTCTCCCCACTGTATCTAATCAGCCACCTGGTGGAAGGGACTTTGTGGATCTGAGGCTCTTTCCGCCGTTGCCTCCATCATCCTCCAAATCCCACCAACATCAGCCGCCTCAGAGCGCAACTGGTCCTTGTTTGGGAACATACACACCAAAGCAAGCAACCTTCTGACCAATACAAGGGTTGAAAAATTGGTGGCCATCCGGTCAWATTTGAGGCTTTTTGAGCCTGACAACAAGCAATCTTCAACAAGGTTGGAAAGTGACAGTGAAGATGAGGCCTCAGAGTCTGATGTTCAAGAGGTGGACATTGAGGAGGTCCAGGGAGAAGACATGGAAGCCTGAGAGGAAGACAACCAAAGCTTTAGCTTCTAGACTATCATTTTCCAGAAGTATGTTGAAAACGTTTTTGGGAGATGCGATGGATCATTCAATATTCCCTCTCTTTTCTTGTTCAGTGAAATCATCCCATGTGAAGAGTCAACTAATTTTATTAAAGTTAAATTCGTAAATAAATTGTTTTTTAAATTTCTATTGGAAGGATTTAATCATTTTCAATTATGTCTACTTATGTTAAGGTTTATGTTTCTGTCCATGTGATATGGTAAATATATTCAATACAAAAAACATTTACATGGTATTAATATTAATTAGCATATTTCCGTTAATTCCAATATATTCCCGTTAATTCCTATATACTCCTGTTAGTACCCATAGAAAGTTTCCACCAAAATGTGCAATCCTAGCTATAGCCGTTGTTAAAATGTAGTTAGTACAAATAACCTGTCAATAGCAAGCTGAAAACAGAATAATAACCATGTAAACACAATTTAAGGCTCAGCAAAGTGTACCCAGAAGTGCAATTCCAAGAAAAGATTTGTTTGGCATGTTATGTATTTTGATATGCACGTTTCCTTATCAGTTACTTCTATCTGCACAATATAGACATTCAAATTCAGTTGTTTGTTAGCATTGGGATTGCCTGAGCCTTTCATTGTTGTTTAGATAAAAAGAGCTTAAAAAGATTACCTCCAGGGCCCGCATGTTGTCATCATTAATCAGCATATTGACTGCTTTGTCCTTTTGTGGTTTCAAGTTCAGTAGGAACTTACAACTTCTCCCTCACTCCCTCTGGTAAGGACCAATCACATTCAATGGACCATACTTTTCTGAAAGGGTTTCAGAAAGTCCAAAGGTTCTGCTACAAGGTTTTAAAGTTAGGGTTAACACTGTTTAAGTCTGTGTTGTACTTTCATCCATTTAGACTGATACAAKAGAGAAATCTCAGATATTTGATGCAAATCCATGCTGTGATGTGACCGTAAATAACAGCTTCTGTATCAGAACAAACCCAGACCGCCTACAGCGCAGGACCTTCAAAAACAGACACATGCATATTCCCGACACACAAAATGACCAAAGTGACATGCCCAACATTTCATTCCCCGGACGGTAAGTGTACCTGCTTTTCAGCGTACACCTTTGTGCTACAACCAATTAATTTGAGGGCCTCCGCTTGAAAACAATGTTTTCGTTTCCATAACAAACCGATAATTACTGTTTAATTGCTCCTCCATTGTGGTCTTTCATTACGAAGAGCAGTGGCGCTAATGGCTTTCAACTTCAAAGCCATGGAAGGCTGGAGACAGAACGGTATTGATATTCATGTCGCCTCGGATGGAGAGAATAGGGGGTTTATCTACAAGACAAACGACAGCATACTGATGAAAGAGGAACATTTTGCATGGACATCATCATCAAGTCCTTGGGTGAGATGTACTACTCATAATGTTTGGGTATCTATGTGTATACAGTATATGTGTGTGTGTGTGTGTGCTTGTGTGTTTGATTGCCTACATTGTACCCAAACATTCTGCAGTGTACATTATAACAATATCACTAGTGATTCAGTACACTCAATAGACTGAGTGTTATGAGTCTGGATGACCCTTGGAGCCCATCAGCTCTGCTCCTGGGTCAGTGGTACTGGGAACCTATGGCAGCTCAGGGCAGCACACATTCTGTAAATGTATAGCGCCAACCTCATAGTGCTCGGTCAATAACCCTAGGCAAAGAAAGGCGTATCAACTCTGCCTTGACCAAATCCCTGTCAATGGCACCGAGACACTTCTGATACTTGTGAACTGGAAATATAAACACATAAGCACATGGGGTGTGGCTGGAGGAAGTGGGGGTGTTTGTCCACCCATCCACTCCAGTGTAATTTGGTTTGCTGTGCTGTCAAACAAGGACTCTGATAAAATCAAAGAGTGCTGATAATAGCTTACAGTGGAGTTTCATTTGAAAGGAAATCCTGGATTATTAAAATGGAAAGCCATACCTCTATATAAACCATGTCAATTTACACTGAGTGTACAAAACATTACGCTCTTTCCATGACATACTGTAGACTGACCTGGTGAATCCAGGTGAAGCTATGATCCCTTATTGATGTCACTGTGAATTTCAGAGGGTGAATGGGCAAGACAAAATATCGAAGTGCCTTTGAACAGGGTATGGTAGAACTGCAACGCTGCTGGGTTTTCCACGCTCAACAGTTTCCYGTGTGTATCAAGAATGTTCCACCACCCAACGGACATCCAGCCAACTTGACACAACTGTGGGAATCATTGGAGTCAACATGGGCCAACATCCCTGTGGTATGCTTTCGACACCTTGTAGAGTCCATGCCTGTTTAAAGGGCAAAAGGGGATGCAACTCAATATTAGGAAGGTGTTCCTAATATATTGTACACTCAGTGTATATTATATGACAAACACGGCTTTGGTTGGTATACCAACGTTGGGTTTATTGTATTGATGATCTGCCTGTTATGTTTGAGCCATAACTCTGAGATATTCTTCACTCAGTTTTTAGGGGGCATTGAAACTCCTTTTTGTGGAGTCTGAACTCTTTGTCTTGACAATAGGAGACAATTTTGGTCAGGTTAGGCCGCCCAGTAACCCCCTCTAGTCCACCAAGGCTCCATAAGCTTCTCACTTCTGTCATTTTAATTGAAGCAGACAGAGACAGCTCCTGTAATTATACAGAGATAATCTTCCCATCTGACTAATTATATTTCTCATTAGAGTCTGATAATGCTCATTAGATTAACTTTCTCATGGATAAATTAAGAAATAATCAGACCAGGTCGAGCTCATTGGATTCTTGTGTTGGACAAGCAGGAACAGCACTGCTGGGCGCCTGATGAATAGTTAATGTATTGGCCAGAGAAAAGAGATGGGACATATACATTTGATGTAAAATTATAGGATTTTGAACCATTATACTACACTGAAGAAAAATATAAACGCAACATGTAAAGTGTTGGTCCCATGTTTCATGAGCTGAGATAAAAGAACCCAGAAATGTTCCATAGGCACAAAAAGCCTATTTCTCTCAAATGCTGTACACAAATGTGTTTACATCCCTGTTAGTGAGCATTTCTCCTTGGCCAAGATAATCCATTCACCTGACAGATGTGGCATATCAAGAAGCTGATTAAACAGCATGATCATTACACAGGTGCACCTTGTGCTGGGGACCATAAAAGGCCACTATAAAATGTGCAGTTTTGTCACACAACATAATGCCACAGATGTCTCTAGTTTTGAGGGAGTGTACAATTGGCATGCTGACTGCAGGAATGTCCACCAGAGCTGTTGCCAGAGAATTGAATGCTAATTTCTCTACCATAAGCCGCCTCCAACGTTTTTTCAGAGCATTTGAATGCACATAAATACAGTGACGAGAGTCTGAGGCCTATTGTGAGGCCAACAGATACATATCTGTATTCTCAGGCATGTGAAATCCATAGACAATGGGCCTCAGGATTCAATTGACTGATTTCCTTGTATGAACTGTAACTCAGTAAATCTTTGAAATTGTTGCATGTTGCGTTTATATTATTGTTCAGTATAAATGTTTAATTTCAGCAATTTTGAGCGTTGCAAAATAAATGTACACACACGTTATTCAATAATGTCATCCAAACTGCTTCCGCGCGTCTGCGTAGCACTTGGTTCTTTTTTACATGCTTGAGGCGCTGCAAGTCCTGCCTCTCCTGTCTCCTCATTGGTTTTTAGGAGCATATACCCACGTGGGTAATTGAAAGATGGAGGTCCCCACTCCAGTCCAGTTGGATGCAGTAAGTCATCTAAAAGTTGGTTGCCAACTCCATATAAAATCCGCAGAAAAAGACTGAACTAGGAAAATACTAGAAACTAACTAGGTTTCCCCTTTTATCTGTGGATTGTCAGAGTAGAGACCACACAATTTTGTGTGACTCAAAATGGGTGGATATTCTTGTACATTTCAGGTAAAATAACACCCGAATGTTTATACTCCACTACAAATTAGCTAGAAATAGAAAGATGTTTCATATGTGAATGTCTCATATGTGTTTCGACCTGTCCCCAAATGAATATAGTTGGTTCAGAGTTCTTTTTTATATTTCAACCTGCGTGTCCTGATCGCGTCTGATGTGGATGGACAAAATCAACATACGTGCGATGGCACTCGTGTGCCCGGTGTAGTCRGCATTTTACATGTTCATGTCAGACTTCCTATATCTACTCTGCAAGACATGACCACCAGTGCTTCAAAGATTTTTTGCTTGCCTGGACAAGGGAAAGAGATCTGCTATTGGGAATCACACTTTAGGAATGGGAAAATGTCTTATCTGAAGGCTTTAATTGCAAATCATTTGCATTTAGTTGTAAGGTTAATAACACGCAGGCCTTGTTGTGACTGAAATGACAGGCAAGGCAAAAACGCGCTGATCCTAAACTCTCGACACTGTGGTGTGATCCAAAGACAAGGTAAAGTGACTTCAGCTGTGTCACGCAACAGTGATGATGTGCTCTCAACACTTATGACTTACAGCACCATAGGCTTAAAAGAAGTCTGCTCATCTGCTTTCCTCCTGCCTGTATACAGCTGTTGCCGTTTGTATGAGTATGTTTCTGTATCGATCCCCAGTTTGTGTTTATGCTAGGCTAATGCATGTACAGTGCCTTCAGAAAGTATTCACACCCCTTGAAATATTCCGTATTTTTCATCCATCTACACACAATACCCCATAATGTCAAAGTGAAGTGCAAACATGTTTTTAGAAATGTTTGTAAATTTATTGAAAATGAAATACAGAAATATCGCATTTATATAAGAATTCACACCCTTGAGTCAATACTTTGTGGAAGCACCTTTGGCGGCGATTACAGCTTTGAGTCATCTTGGGTATATCCGTATCAGCTTTACACATCTGAATTTGGGTATTTTCTCCTATTCTTCCTTGCAGATTTTTTCAAGCTCGTAAACCCTTTCCTGCAGTCAATGACCAAAAGCGCCCTGTTTGGCCTCATGGGTGGAATATTATTAATATTTTTCCAAATTTCATGATGAATAAACATTATTTCAAAAAGCTGCCTAAAAATATGGTGTTTTTATGTCAAATGTTTTTTTTTWAATATTTCAGTCTTCTGTGATGTATATAATTTGTAATATGGGATGCAAACTCAAAATGTAATACATTCCAACTCTRTATCTGACATGGTACAGGTGTCTTCTATTTTAAGCCCATAACCATGTGTGTGAGGTGTATACCTTTGTTTCAAAGTAGATTTGTTTAAGAATACCAAGAAACACTATGACGTTGATTTAGCCCACTGCAGTAAAAGGTCACGTTAGATGGAGAGCAACGGTGAACAGCAATCTTCAAGTATTTCCACAAATTTTCTGTGGAAAGTCTGGGCTTTGGCTGGGCCGCTCAAGGACTTCACATTCTTGTTCTGAATTACTTCTAGCGTTGCTTTGGCTGCGGCCTCAGACCCTATGGTGCTAACCTTGGAAACGTAATTCCAAATTCTACTCCTTCCTCTATTACTAATAGGGATAGACCAAATGGTGCAGTTCTTTGCAATCTTATAGCCATGCCAACTATATCAATATCAACCATCAGACAGGGCCTGCAACTGCCTATTGAACGTAGCTTGTTTGAGTTGGAGACTCCAATGTGACTTAAAAAATCGTAAAGGACTTGGGTTGATGCATCTTAATATTAGGAGCTTACTTCCTAAACCGGATTACATCAAGATCTGGACAATGCAGATGAATCTGGACATTCTGGTATTGACTGAAACTTGAATCTCTGGGGCCATTCTGGATATTGAGGGTTATATTGTGTTCAGAGCTGACATACAGGCTAGAGGTGGTGGAGCGCCCATTCTTCATTACAAATTATTTCTGTCACTTTACTGAAATCCTTTTACCTCGCATAATTTTTTTAACTACTATCTTTCAGCCTTTGTCTGGGGGCAAATGTATCCATAACTGTTGTATGGGGTCTACCGTCCTCCCTCAGCTATCCTTCGTGGACTCGAGGAGTTAACTAGTTTGTCTTCTTTTATTAAATCAGAAGTTATTATCCTGGGTGACCTAAATTATGATTGGGAAATCCAGGCTTCAGACAATCTAAAAGACATGTGTAATGATCTAAACCTAACCCAGCTGGTGACTAAGCCTACACAGCACTACACAAAATATCCTTCACAGTCAGCTCTGATTAATCTTATTTTAAGGAATACACCAGATAAATATATGTATATTGGTGTCCTCGCCAATGGCAAATTTATATTAACTATCCCTTAACCTGATTTAGCTTTGAGCCTTTTTGCAGATGTTTTCAATACTATTGTGGATAATCATGCTCCCTTCAGAAAATGAAGGGTTAAAGGTAGATTGAATGCCTGGTACACTCCTGAATTATCATAAGTCGTTCATTAAAGAGATGACGCTTGGATCAAGGCCAGGAACACAGGCTTAGGTCCGTACTGGCAAGATTTTAAGCAACTGAGAAATCATTGTGTAAGACAAATCAGAAAGGCTAAATTTGATTATTACGTAACCGCTCTTTCGGATTGTAGTGGGAACCCAGCTAAATTCTGGAAAACCGTCAAATCCTTCTCTTTCCCACAACAAATGAATTCCGACACTGGCCTCATTATTGAAATAAAAATCATCATTGATACATTTTATTTCAGTGGGCTATCTCGTTGAAATAACTTCTAAGCCTATTCACAGTGATACTGGGCTGGATGTTGATGGGGGAAACTTGCTGAATGATCAGAAAAATTATAGTCAAAGCTTTTCTTTTAGGCTATTTACAAAAAAAATAGGTCCTGGATGCTTTGCTAGCAATAGACAATAAGAAATACACTGGGGCCAACCAATTGGATCCTGGTCTGTTTAAGTGTACAGGGCCCATCATTGTTGGCTTAATAATCCATTTTTTAAAACATTGTTACCAGGGAATATTCCAAAAGTATGGAAATCAGCTCTGCTGCCACTTCATAAGGGTGATGATAGTAGTGATCTAAGTAATTATCGCCCCATGTCAAGGCGTCATTGTCTAGCTAAGATTATTGAATCCTTGGTAAATGTACAACTTTGCTCTTTTTTATCGGAAGAATGTACGCTGAATAAAAATATAAACTTAACATGCAACAATTTCAAAGAGTTTATTGAGTTACAGTTCATATAAGAAAATCAGTCAATTGAAATTAATTCATTAGGCCCTAATCTATGGATTTCACATGACTGGGAATATAGGTATGCATCTGTTGGTCACAGATACCTTTAAAAAAAGAAGTGGCATGGACCAGAAAACCAGTCAGTATCTGGTGTGACCACCATATGCCTAATGCAGCGCGACACATCTCCTTCGCATAGAGTTGATCAGGCTGTTGATTGTGACCTGTGGAATTTTGTCCCACTCCTTTTCAATGGCTGTGCACAGTTACTGGATATTGGTGGGAACTGGCACAGGCTGTCTTACACGTCAATCCAGAGCATCCCAAACATGCTCAATGGGTTACATGTCTGGTGATTATGCAGGCCATGGAAGAACGCTGACATTTYCAGCTTCTATTAGGGGCTTCACATTCTTCTTGAGGCTTTGATATTACTTTCTAAATTAAATGTTACCATTGTCGGATTACTTAGTGAATGATTATAATCCTCAGAGGACAGTCCCCTGGGACTATAAGGGGGCTGTTGCCTGATTAGAAGTTTACAGAAATTATTTTTTGAATAAATTATTTTCTATATTAGTTCAGGGTTCATCTAATCCCGACCTGAGAGTGTGCCTTTTAACTAATCTATTCTGTTTTCCAACCCTCAGGAGAAGGGAGTGGGCCACCTGACCAATGCCATTGCTATGTGTAGTTTACTCCAGCAGCTCCTCGAGGTGCTCCAGCTGACATCCTCCTCTCTTTTAGATCCTGCTGAAACGGTCCACTATCAGCCAGGTGAGGATGCTCTCCCATGGAAAAGAAGGGTTGTCGTGGCACCGAATTGGCTGAAAGTTGCCTGGATAGTGCCTCCTTTCTCCGAAAAGTTACATTTACCTCTGAAAATCTTAGTGCATTAAACTGACAACTATGGACAAGACTGTTTAAGGAAAGCCATGTTTTCTTGTCATCCAGAATCTGCAATATATTCAAATATTAAGTTAGGATCCTCCTCATCCACACTTTGGGTACGCTATTAAAGTTTTGTTCAGTTCTGGTACTCTCTGAATCATGGATCATCAACTAGATTCAGCCTTGTGCCGATTTTTTCTTGAGCGGATGGTCGGGGGACCAGAACATAATTACAAATAATTTGTGGCCCGATTCAGAAAACTAGGCATATGTTTYACTTCACAGGAGAGCCGTTTGAAAGTTGTTTTTTTTAATCAAAATTTGTTTTTTGGCAGAAATGGCTACTCGAACATGTGAACTTTCACGTGCCTTAATAACAAATGTGTATGCCATCTGTAAATATGAACACAATTGTTAAATTACGAGCCTTGTTGGTTAAGCCATGGCTTTTTAAAAATGTATTGTGTAGTGGAACTGCATAAGTGTTGCTCTCCACATTCTGGAGGATCAAGTTTTGAAATCAGTGGAATTAGATTATGATAGCAAAAGAGATRGAGAAAGCGTCTTCAAACTAAGGGCAACCATGGCATGGCATCTGTGACAGGGAGACACATCCATCATGCATGATGATGTATACGGGTAAAATAGTCTAGCTAGCAACATTTTCAGATATTACACATTTATAATTTTGGCAGAAAGTGGTTTAATTTCAAGCTAAAGTGTACTGTGAGCTAGCTAGCTAATGTTAGCTGGCTGGCTCGTTAGCTAACGTTACGTGACTTGTGTGACCTTAAACATTGTTTACCAAGCTAGGTTAATTGTTTACCTTCGTACACTTCCGCTAGCACTGCGGCCGTCTAAGGAATAAAAGCATCGCCGTGCAGAGTGTACTCTGCTTCCGATGATACATTTTCCACTTTGTGGGGGACTGAAACCCCTTACAAAGACACTAGCGGTGTCAGTACCACAACTGACCCGATGACTCCCACTGGTGAAACGTTGTGCGATATCGTAGACAGATATCCTTGTCTCAGTTCACAGGTACTGGAGAAGTTGCCACACGTGGACGTTGTGATGACTGATAAGCCTCGACAGCCACTGAGCGTTTTGAAGCACAAACACCAGGAGATTTGTTTGAAAGGTTACAGCCAAACTAATAACAACGCCGCTGCTGGCAACTCGTACAAAGGGTCCAACCTTTTCGTTTGTGCCTGGGATACCAACACCAACCGCTGGTGGGGGGGGTCCTGAGACACAAAGGGGGGGAATACTAGCCTAAACCCATGATGAGTCTCATCGAGGCCGGTGGGGGGGGGGTCGAGACTACGTATAACACTGTACAAGGCCTCCAGAGCAGGAAACAAATCTAGTTGTAAACTTCCCCATGAGAACAGAGAGGAGCGGACAAATTATCCTACTGATTTATTCTGAMATGTTATCCTACCAGAACACATGATTAGAGCATTTTACTAGTTGCATTGTAGTTTAAACTACACATGGCAAGGAATGATTATTGATGCCATTTGTTTTACGACCAGTGTGGTACACTTAGTGATATCTTAGATGTGTTCTAAGGTTATCCCTGTCGAGGGGACAGGGAGTTAGTATTCACTCAGATTGCAAAATGTAGAAGGGAATCTCCAAAACACTCTTCTGATGGTTAACACACATGCCACTAATAAATAGAATTCTCCATTCAGGAGGAAAGTTATTAGAAGTCATGAACCATGATCACACCGCGTACGACTGGTTCAGTGCTAAAAGAGTACTTCCGTCTTGAGGGTAACTCCTCCGTGGATAACATAGCTATGAAATAGACTCCTTCATACCTATCATCACTACAATGATGTAAGACACATTGACACATAGTAAAACTACTACAGGTCCCCTTAACATATGTCTTGAGGTCGACATAAATTCTTACTGACCTCCAGGTATTGACCTGGAAATGATCTGATGACGTCAGACTCATTCTGAACAGGTTGTAGCCTACCAGGATACTTGGTTTTCTTTCCCTTGGCAATTGCGCTTTTGTAAGCAGAAACACACATGTACAACGGAACATTTAATGAGGATTTATGCTAAGATCACTTAAGGGTCTGAGCAAAATACCAGCCTTGGTAAAGTTGAACATTTTCCCTGAGGCCGTTGGCTCTATAGCTACCGTACTCACCAGTTTCTCCCTAGGGGTCCATAGGTCATCCCTGTGACTGTCCGAAGCTGCAGCCTTACAGCTGTAGACTTATCATGTAGTTATCAACTTAGGATAGTGCCCTAAGCAACACACCGTTAATTAGGAGGCCCTAGACACAATGCCATGATAGAGTCATTTAGCCAAGACATTGGACGTATATAGAATACAGTCCAATTAGATGATTACGGTGTGGTAACTATATTTTGTATATCTTGTGTTTATGCTTTTATTCATTTTCTTTCATTTTCTTTGACACTTAGGAAGTGATAGAGCCATAAACAAGTTTCCCATACAGCCATCAGTTAGTGCCACAACGCCGCTGATTTGGGGAAGAAATGTAATGATGTATTTCGTGAGTGTAAGTGCGTTGTTAACATCTGCCTAAGTTACTGCCCAGATCTGCCTGCACGACGGGTCCGAAACGGCGATCCCCAACCCGGACATCCGCTGCCCATTCTTGTGGTGGACTGCTTCGTTGACAGAAAGCCTACCAGGGTAAACCAACAAAGGGGGACTGCAATGGCGATCTCTCTTCTTGGTGAGGATCAAAGGAACCAGATCCGCTCAGCACAAGGCTGACAGATAGCCAGACCCCCCTCCCCCACCCACCACCAGATAGGAGGGGGGGAGTTGGGACGGTGTTATGACTTTATGACTTTCTCTCTCTTGCCCTGCAGTATTGAGAAGTAAAAAATCGACTTCGCCGCCAAAACTTCAACATCCAACAACGGAAATTGCTAACAAACAATAAGTGCCTGTAGTTTTAATCTTAAAGAGAAAGTGAACTTGTAATAAAATTATATATTTTTTTATAAAGTCTTGTCTGGTCCATTGTAATGCTCAGAATTCATGATCCAACTCAATAAGTGGCCTGTCATGAGCCGGTCTTCCTATGGTTGAGGTGTTCACTCCAGTAAACAGGATATGCCGTAGTCTGGAAGTTGTGCCATTTTAGGTAACCCTATAGGTGGCAGGTGTTACATAGTCAYATGGCAGTAATGTATTCTGTAAATATAATTACAATACAGACATGTACTTGCYCTTTAGTGAGGTTCTGTCCATCTTATATTGGAAACCATATTCACAGAAAGCTAGTTGCACACTACTAACCTGTTTCTTGAACACCAGTGCTTTTTAAGGGCAAGAATGACTGTGTAACCTTTAGGACAATGTCTCCATCATAGGTCCCCAAGGGTACAGTAAGGGTATATCGTTAACATAACTTGTGATGTTTTAAATGTTCATATTGGGCATGACAAATCAATGAACTAATGATATCAACATTGATATTTACATTATACCTCACACTACCTTTTCATTTTGACAGTGTTTAGGAAAAACTAAATATGCCTTGAACTAAGATGTATCTTTAAAAGTAGTGACTCAGGCAAAAACTTTATTGTTCAAACAAATATGGTTTAAACAGTACTGGAGGGGCAGAGAAAGCAGGTGGGCTTCCTTCATCTTTGGGGATACACTGAGGGTGRAATCCCTGGCCTGGCCGGGGTGAAGCCAAAGATGGTGGACAAATGAAGATAGATCACTGAGGCCGTTTACCATTGTCTACTTAAGGAGGTGGCTCTCCCATAGACACCCAATGCGATAGCATCTGGGTCTGGTCTACCTAGTTCATTGACTTCATTTGAAACCAAAAAAATAGTAAGTGGGATGTCTCGCTTACTCTTCCGTCTCTGTTGAAGCTTCACCTGGCTAGACCAAGATGTTATGCGGTAGGGTCCAGCTGAGGCCACTACTAAGGAGATGGGAGACCACTTGCACCTAGGGTGGAGAAAGGGAGATGAATGGGATGGGAATGGAGAAGGGGGGACCTATACCTACAAGTGCTGTCAATATAACGTCAAGTTAAATGTGAGTGAGTGTGTGTGTGTGTCTCTGCCTGCCTGCCTGACTGACTCTCAGTCAGTTGCTACTCAAAGCATAGTCTACCTCGGTCAGTATAGCGTTGCATGGCGAAGATCATGGCTCTTACTTTGGTTGGCGGACTTCTTCCTGGCCTCAGCGATGGTCAGCAGACTGCACAGAGGGGTGAAGGGCAGCAGGGGGATCAGGTGCTCATCTCTCCTGCAATAGAAGTGTTGAATGCAGAGTAAAGCATCTGTCATGGTGATTGGATGTCAAATAAATCATTGGCAACAGTTAAGAGCTGCTGCTGCTGCTAGGCTAGTCCCAGATCTGTATGTCCACTCACCCACATCTACTAATCATAGACCAGGGGGTCAATCTGAAGTTATAGAAAGGATGAGGGAGAGAGAGAATTCACCATCAGCGTAAGAGCGCTGATCAAGGATCAGGTCCACTCTGTCCATATAATACTTTCAATTGATGTTCAAGATGGCACCGACAGAGATGGTCACCTCGCTTCTAGTCCTTAGGAAACAATGTAGTATTTCGTTTTTTTAAAGTATTATTTCTTACATTGTTAGCCCAGAAAATCTTAAGTGTTATTACATACAGCCGGGAAGAACTATTGGATATCAGAGCGACGTCAACTTACCAACATTACGACCAGGAATACGACTTTCCCTAAGCGGATCCTTTGTTCGCACCACCACCCAGGACATTGGATCTGATTCCAGAGGCCGCCTCAAAACAACGTTGCCGCAGAAGAGGTAGACGGAGCGGCCTCCTGGTCAGACTTCGAATGCGTTCACACCACCCACCACTTCCGACTATATTACTCGCCAATGTCCAGTCTCTAGGTAACAAGGTAGATGAAATTAGGGCAAGGGATTGTAACATTCTCTGTTTCACAGAAACATGCTCTCTCGGGATATGTTGTCGAAGTTGGTACAGCCACCGGGATCCTTTATGCATCCCGCCGACAGAAATAAAGATCTCGTGGGGAAGAAGAGCAGCAGCAGCTCTTCTCAACTATTGGCAATGCTTCATGATTAACGACTCACGGTGTAATCATAACAACATACAGGAAACTCAAGTCCTTTTGTTCACCTGAACTAGAATTCCTTACAATCAAATGCCGACCATATTATCTCCCAAGAGAATTCTCGTCGATTATTATCACAGCCGTGTATATCCCTCCTCAAGCCGATACCATGACGACCCTCAAGGAACTTCACTGGACAATGCAAACTGGAAACCATATACYATGAGGCTGCATTTATTGTAGCCGGGGATTTTAACAAAGCAAATTTGAGAACAAGACTACCTAAATTCTATCCGCATATTGATTGTAGCACTCGTGCGGTCAATACACTGGATCACTACTACTCTAACTTACGCGATGCATACAAGGCCGTCCCCCCGCCCTCCCTTCGTCAAATCCGACCACGACTCCATTTTGCTCTTACCGTCCTATAGGCAGAAACTCAAACTAGAAGTACCCGTGACTAGAACTATTCAACACTGGTCTGACCAATCGGAATTGACGCTTCTAGATTCCGGGCAGCCTCAGAGAATAACATCGATTTATATGCTGACTCGGTGAGTGAGTTTATAAGGAAGTGCATTAGAGATGTTGTACCCACTGTGACTATTAAAACCTTACCCCAACCAGAAACCGTGGATAGATGGCAGCATTTGCGCAAAACTCAAAGCGCAAACCACTGCATTTAACCATGGAAAGATGACTGGGAATATGGCAGCGTATAAACAGTGTAGTTATTCCCTCCGCAAGGCAATCAAACAAGTGAAATGTAAGTATAGGGACGAATTGGAGTCGCAATTCAACGGCTCAGAAACGAGACGTACAGACGTACAGGGTCTACAGGCAATTACGGACTACAAAAAGAAAACCAGCCACATCACGGACACCGACGTCTTGCTTCCAGACAAACTAAACACATTCTTTGCCCGCTTTGAGGATAATGCAGTGCCACCAAGGACTGCGGCCCCCACCCCTCCCATTCTCCGTGGCCGATGTGAGTAAAACATTTAAAAGTGTTAACGGCATCCCTAGCCGCGTCCTCAGAGCATGCGCAGACCAGCTGGCTGGTGTGTTTACGGATATATTCAATCTCTCCCTATCCCAGTCTGCTGTCCCCACATGCTTCAAGATGGCCACAGTTGTTCCTGCACCCAAGAAGGCAAAGATAACTGAACTAAATGACTATTGCCCCGTAGCACTTACTTCTGTCATCATGAAGTGCTTTGACAGACTAGTGAAGGATCATATCACCTCCACCTTACCTGCCACCCTAGACCCACTTCAATTTGCATACCGCCCCAATAGGTCCACAGACGATGCAATCGCCGTCACACTGCACACTGCCCTATCTGGGCAAGAGGAATACCTGTGTAAGAATGCTGTTCATTGCCTACAGCTTAGCATTCAACACCATAATACCCTCCAATCTCACCATTWATCTTGAGGCCCTGGGTCTCAACCCCACCCTGTGCAATTGGGTCCTGGAATTTCTGATATGCCGCCCCCAGGTGGTGAGGGTCTCCACTTCGCTGATCCTCAACACTGGGGCCCCACAAGGGTGCGTGCTTAGCCCACTCCTGTACTCCCTGTTCACCCATGACTGCGTGGCTATGCACGCCTCCAACTCAATCATCAAGTTAGCATATGACACAACAGTAGTGGGCTTGATTACCACCAACGACAAGACAGCCTACAGGGAGGAGGTGAGGGCACAAACTGAAATGGTCCACCCACACAGACAGTGTGGTGAAGAAACTGTCTCTCTGTGCCAGTTCGTCTTGTTTGCCAAGTCAACCAGAGTTTTTCCTTGCTCCTATTTTTCCCAGTCTCTGTTTGTTTCTAGTCCTCCTGGTTTCAACCCTTGCCTGTCCTGACTCCGAACCCGCCTGCCTGACCACTCTGACTGTTCTGATTACCAGCCTGCCTATCCCTTTGTACTGTTTTTGGACTCGGTTCTGGTTTCTGACTCCTGCCTGGCTTGACCTCGAGACTGCCTATCGTCTGGTACTGTTTGGACCTGGTTTATGAACTCTGTCCCCAACCTGCCTTTGCCAACTCCCTTTGTTATAATAAATATCAGAGCTCTACCATCTGCCTCCTGTGTCTGCGTTTGGGTCTAGCCTTGTGCCCTTATACATCGCTCATCCATATATTTATATGTACATATTCTTATTCCATCCCTTTAGATTTGTGTGTATTAGGTAGTTGTTGTGTAATTGTTAGATTACTTGTTAGATATTACAGCACTGTCAGAACTAGAAGCACAAGCATTTCGCTACACTTGCATTAACATCTGCTAACCATGTGTATGTGACCTATAACATTTGATTTGACACACACACACAGTCAGAGCTGGGCAAAATTGACAAATACAAAACAAATGTTGCTATTTATAGGTTGCACCTCCATCACTGGGTCGCGTCATGCCATTGGTGGAGTTTGTTTTGCATGGCCCGGTGCCCCAGGTGACTGTAGATTTCACACCAATGAAATGGAATCAAATTCACAAACTCCGCCTACCCGGGACACCGGGCCATGCAATACGAACTCCACCATTGTTATGAACATTCTCAAGCCGCCCTTTGGTGGTGCCCAAAAGTCATTATAGATGGAGGCTAACGACTGTTTCGTCTAAATAACACAGTGGCCTGGAAATATGACATTGCTAAAGTAGGCAAATGTTTAGTAGAAAACAACTTTGCCATCATTATCATGTTGTTAAATGGATGGCAATGTTGTTATTAGCTAACAAAGTTTGTCAAAAATAGCTAGCAATGCTAACGGTAGCTAGCTAAAATCCGAGTTGGTCTCCCCTCAATCTTAGCTAGCTAACGTTATACTGCATCTAAAGTCAATCTGCCAACATTAAAATAGTGACCGAAGGTTTTCCTACAAATGATTTGATTCCCTTTGCAATGTAGTTGTATTTCCAAGCCACTGTAATACACTTTTGATGAAATCAGTGCTCATTGAATATGCTCGATCTGTCAGACATGTTTCTAAGATAGGGGCTTACTTGTTTGAGAATAACCATAGCTACCTTAGTGATCCCCTTGAGAATAGCTAGTTTCAGTGCATAATTCAGATATAGTTTGCTAGCTAACTAGTTGGTTGGGCTAGAAATGATACCATTCTTGCAAATTATTTCAATGCACCTTTCAAATGTGAAATTAAAAGACAGGAATAGCTTAGGTAAGTGTCCTTTTTATGTCCTCTTGGTTGTGAAGGTAAGGTAGCTAGCTAGCTAATCTCCTTTCCAGAGACTTTAATGTATACATTAATGTATACATGTTAGAGTAATACATGCTTACACATGTTGATTAATCGCAAAGGCTTTCATAGATACAAGCAATTTTCTCAAAATACAAACAACCCTGTTTGGAAACAAATTTCAGAGTGTGGTTTGCACTCGATGCACTATATTCACTATTAGGTGTAGTACGAAGGCCCTAGCTTGGAAATCAAAAAAGATACTTAAAAATTGTGGTAGGATTTTGTATGCCAAGCCATTATCACATCTATTTAGATCAGGCCAACAGTGTGTTCAATTATAACATTGAATTGGACATGGTCTGTTATTCCCATGAAATTAAATGAAAATTACATTGAATATACCAAATCATTTTGTCATTGAGGTACCACTGTGTCAAACTGGAGACTGTCGCAGAAAAGTTATTAGGGATCAATTACAGCTGTATCCCAGCGGAATCCCCCAAGTGCCAAACATTGCATGCAGCACTAAGGTATCTAAAGCACATTGAAGGGTTTGGTGTCTCCTTTGAATCAGGTACAAAATGATTTACCTCCTGTCAAACATTTCCTGATCAATCCAAATATGTGAGTGATTAATCAAAGGACTTGGCAATATATCACATTTTCACTACCCCAGAGGGGCCCAATGCCCTCCTTTCTGTCCGTTCTGAAAACTCCCAGCGCTAAACTCCTAGCTCTGTGGCTGCTTATCGGCCTTTTAGGTGCCCGCTTCAGAGCCAGCGTTGATGGTGAAGAATGTGCAAAGGGTGTCTGCTAGGTGGTCTTCTCTCACCTACCACACTGATATCAAAAGACACAGAGGAAACACTGCTTTGGCGGAACATACAGATGCCAGTGGTGCAAAATTTGGCCAAATTGCTCTGAAGACAAATTTACTGCAGATAGATATGTTGTATGGTCAATCGGTTTCTATGGTAGCCTGGTCAGGTAATATTAACATGTAATAACATTCTAAAAGCCTACATTGTATATATCCTTATAAAGAAGACTTATGACTTGCAAGCTGAAAGACTATAAAATCATGATGAACAAATGTACCCCTTAGCTCGTCATTCCCTTCATTCATTTTACAAATCTGATATTTTTACTCACAATGTTAATCAAGTGTTCAATATAGAATGGTTAAAGCTGCTTAACTAACCAAGGAATGGAAGACTGTTTCTTAGTGAACACTTCTAGAGTGAATCACCAAAGGAAAATGACAACCGTAAAGGTTATTCTATTTCAAGCTACATTTTGCTGATGTAAGAGCTGAACATTCTCATAATGCTATGGAAACACTCTTTTCTCATCAAGGGATGTACCACTCCAAAAGTTACTGTCAAAACAGGCCATCAGCTTAGATGCATCTCTCTCTCCTTTACTCAAGCAAAATTTGCTTTAAAAAACAAATGAAACACCTCACAATGCCTCTCCCCTATCTGACCTAGTTAAGACATATTTACATGTAATAATGTATGTATGTATGTAAGGCTGCTTGTCTATGTTAATGTTTTTAAATGTATGTAAATTGTAGAGTATTTTTGTCTTACTGTCTTTTTCGTTATGTGTCGGACCCCAGGAAGACTAGCTGTCATTACATTTTCTCAACTGTTCTGTGTCGCTCAACCGCAAGAATCGTGTCACCTATGGCCACATTACTCACATCGCCTCAAATTGCTCTGCTTCCATTGAAAATTAATTCCTCCCAGCACTTCATTGCCTTCTATCACTTTTAATGAAAACTAAGGGGAGGATACATGCTCCCGAGTGGCGCAGTCTAAGGCACTGCATTTCAGTGCAAGATGCGTCACTACCGTACCTGGTTCGAATCCAGGCTGTATCACATCCGGCCGTTGTCTTGTCTCTGACTGATTGAATTATAAGACATGCTATTTTATCAAATCGATTACCTAACGTTTAATTGATTACGTGATTGAATAAAACCATGCATGTCACGCCCTGACCATAGAGAGCTGTTTATGTCTCTATTTTGGTTTGGTCAGGGTGTGATTTGGGTGGGCATGCTATGTTCATTTTCTATGTTTTGTATTTCTTTGTGTTTGGCCGGGTGTGGTTCTCAATCAGAGGCAGCTGTCTATCGTTGTCTCTGATTGAGAACCATACTTAGGTAGCTTTTTCCCACATGGTTTTTGTGGGTAGTTATTTTCTGTTTAGTGTTTTGCACCTTACAGGACTGTTTCAGTTTCAATTATTCTCTTGTTATTTTGTTTAGTGTTCAGTGTAAATAAAAAACATGAACACTTACCACGCTGCACTTTGGTCCGACTACTCTTCTTCAGATGACGAAAACTGTTACAATGCAACAATTAAACCATTAATAACATTGTGCACCACGGAAGCATTCATTTATATAGAGCGGTTATCTCATAAATCCACTCTCTTAATAAAGATCTAAAGATCTTTTATATCAATAGCAGTCAATTATTAATCGTCACCTCGATCGGTCTCATTCTGATTGTTGTAAGAACTTGGTTATCTGCACAAACCCTAGCTAATAAGTTGAATTAGCAATACACAAATTGCCTTAATTAATTATTTACTAAATATCTAAATAATCACACAGAATTACATATGCAGTTGAAGCGGAAGTTTACATACACTTAGGTTGGAGTCGTTAAAACTTGTTTTTCAACCACTCCATGAATTTCTTGTTAACTAACTATAGTTTTGGCAAGCCGGTTAGGACATCTACTTCGTGCATGACACAAGTAATTTTTCCAACAATTGTTTACAGACAGATTATTTCATTAATAATTCACTGCATCACAATTCCAGTGGGTCAGAAGTTTACATACACTAAGTTGACTGTGCCTTTAAATATCTTGGAAAATTCCAGAAAATGATGTCATGGTTTTAGAAGCTTCTGATAGGCTAATTGACATCATTTGAGTCAATTGGAAGTGTACCTGTGGATGTATTTCAAGGCCTACCTTCAAACTCATTGCCTCTTTGCTTGACATCATGGGAAAATCTAAAGAAATCAGCCAAAACCTCAGGAAAAAAATGGTAGACCTCCACAAGTCTGGTTCATCCTTGGGAGCAATTTCCAAACGCCTGAAGGTACCACATCCCTCTGTACAAACAATAGTACGCAAGTATAAACACCATGGGACCACGCAGCCGTCATACCACTCAGGAAGGAGACGCGTTCTGTCTCCTAGAGATGAACGTACTTTGGTGCGAAAAGTGCAAATCAATCCCAGAACAACAGCAAAGGACCTTGTGAAGATGCTGGAGGACACAGGTACAAAGTATCTATATCCACAGTTAAACAAGTCCTATATCGACATACCTGAAAGGCCGCTCAGCAAGGAAGAAGCCACTGCTCCAAAACCGCCATAAAATAAAGCCAGACTACGGTTTGCAACTGCACATGGGGACAAAGATTGTACTTTTTGGAGAAATGTTCTCTGGTCTGATGAAACAAAAATAGTACTGTTTGGCCATAATGACCATTGTTATGTTTGCAGGAAAATGGGGGAGGCTTACAAACGTGAAGCATGGGGGTGGCAGCATTATGGTGTGGGGGTGCTTTGTTGCAGGAGGRACTGGTGCACTTAATAAAATAGATGGCATCATGAGGGAGGAAAATATTGTGGATATATTGAAGCAACATCTCAAGACATCAGTCAGGAAGTTAAAACTTGGTTGCAAATTAGTCTTCCAAATTGACAATGACCCCAAGCATACTTCCAAAGTTGTGGCAAAATGGCTTAACCTGTCTAGCCCCGGGGTTCCGCTACCGGAACTCCTCCCACATTCCACTGAAAAGGCAGAGCGCGAAATTCAAAAAATATTTTTGAGAAATATTTAACTTTCACACATTAACAAGTCCAATACAGCAAATGAAAGATAAACATCTTGTGAATCCAGTCAACATGTCCGATTTTTAAAATGTTTTACAGCGAAAACACCACGTATATTTATGTTAGCTCACCACCAAATACAAAAAAGCACAGACATTGCTTTCACAGCACAGGTAGCTTGCAGAAAACCAACCAAACTAACCAAGAACCAACCAAACCAACCAAGAAACAACTTCATCAGATGACAGTCCTATAACATGTTACACAATAAATCTATGTTTTGTTCGAAATATTTGCATATTTGAGCTATAAATCAGTTTTACATTGCAGCTACCATCACAGCTACCRTCASAAATAGCACCGAAGCAGCCAGAGTAATTATAGAGACCAACGTGGAATACCTAAATACTCATCATAAAACATTTCTGAAAAATGCATGGTGTACAGCAAATGAAAGACAAGCATCTTGTGAATCCAGCCAATATTTCAGATTTTTTAAGTGTTTTACAGCGAAAACACAATATAGCATTATATTAGCTTACCACAATAGCCAGAAACACAAGCCATTTACCAGCAGCAAAAGTTAGCGATCGTAACAAACCAGCAAAAGATATATAATTTTTGACTAACCTTGATAAGCTTCATCAGGTGACAGTCCTATAACATCAGGTTATACATACACTTATGTTTTGTTCGAAAATGTGCATATTTAGAGCTGAAATCAGTGGTTATACATTGTGCTAACGTAGCAWCTTTTTCCCAGAATGTGCGGATATTTTTCTAAAACTCACCTATTCTGACCAAATAACTATTCATAAACATGACAAAAAAATACATGTTGTATAGGAAATGATAGATACACTAGTTCTTAATGCAATCGCCATGTTAGAATTCTAAAAATAACTTCATTACGACATCCAGCTTACGTTATAGCGAGAGCGTGCCCAAAATCTGGGCGCTAACTAATAGTACACATGTTCGACAGATACAGTGGGGAGAACAAGTATTTGATACACTGCTGATTTTGCAGGTTTTCCTACTTACAAAGCATGTAGAGGTCTGTAATTTTTATCATATGTACACTTCAACTGTGAGAGACGGAATCTAAAACAAAAATCCAGAAATCCCATTGTATGATTTTTAAGTAATTAATTAGCATTTTTATTGCATGACATAAGTATTTGATCACCTACCAACCAGTAAAATTCCGGCTCTCACAGACCTGTTAGTTTTCTTTTAAGAAGCCTTTCTGTTCTCCGCTCATTACTGTATTAACTGCACCTGTTTGAACTCGTTACCTGTATAAAAGACACCTGTCCACACTCAATCAAACAGACTCCAACCTCTCCACAATGGCCAAGACCAGAGAGCTGTGTAAGGACATCAGGGATAAAATTGTAGACCTGCACAAGGCTGGGATGGGCTACAGGACAATAGGCAAGCAGCTTGGTGTAAGGCAACAGCTGTTGGCGCATTATTAGAAAATGGAAGAAGTTCAGGATGACGGTCAATCACCCTCGGTCTGGGGCTCCATGCAAGATCTCACCTCGTGGGCATCAATGATCATGAGGAAGGTGAGGGATCAGCCCAGAACTACACGGCAGGACCTGGTCAATGACCTGAAGAGCTGGGACCACAGTCTCAAAGAAAACCATTAGTAACACACTACGCCGTCATGGATTAAAATCCTGCAGCGCACGCAAGGTCCCCTGCTCAAGCCAGCGCATGTCCAGGCCCGTCTGAAGTT
This sequence comes from Salvelinus sp. IW2-2015, assembly GCF_002910315.2. Classification (NCBI taxonomy): domain Eukaryota; kingdom Metazoa; phylum Chordata; class Actinopteri; order Salmoniformes; family Salmonidae; genus Salvelinus; species Salvelinus sp. IW2-2015. The sequence goes on from NC_036842.1 coordinate 54,286,753, forward strand.
TGCCAATGGCCATCTGGATGATCCAGAGGAGGAATGGGAGAAGGTCATGTGGTCTGATGAGACAAAAATGAGCTTTTTGGTCTAAACTCACACGCCGCTGTTTGGAGAAGAAGAAGGATGAGTACAACCCCAAGAACACCATCCACACCGTGAAGCATGGAGGTGGAAACATCATTCTTTGGGGATGCTTTTCTGCAAAGGGGACAGGACGACTGCACCGTATTGAGGGAGGATGGATGGGGCCATGTATCGCGAGATCTTGGCCAACAACCTCCTTCCTCAGTAAGAGCATTAAGATGGGTCGTGGCTGGGTCTTCCAGCATGACAACGACCCGAAACACAAGCCAGGGCAACTAAGGAGTGGCTCCGTAAGAAGCATCTCAAGGTCCTGGAGTGGCCTAGCCCGTCTTCAGACCTGAACCCAATAGAAAATCTTTGGAGGGAGCTGAAAGTCCGATTGCCCAGCGACAGCCCCGAAACCTGAAGGATCTGGAGAAGGTCTGTATGGAGGAGTGGGCCAAAATCCCTGCTGCAGTGTGTGCAAACCTGGTCAAGAACTACAGAGAACGTATGATCTCTATAATTGCAAACAAATGTTTCTGTACCAAATATTAAGTTCTGCTTTTCTGATGTATCAAATACTTATGTCATGCAATAACATGCAATATTTTCTTTAAAATCATACAATGGATTTTCTGGATTTTTGTTTTAGATTCCGTCTCTCACAGGTGAAGTGTACCTATGATAAAAATTACAGACCTCTACATGCTTTGTAAGTAGGAAACCTGCAAAATCGGCAGTGTATCAAATACTTGTTCCCCCACTGTATATGTAATTAGCATCATAAAATGGGTCCTACTTTTGATGATCTTCCATCAGAATGTTGTACAAGGGGTCCTTTTCGTGGAACAATCGTTGTTTGGTTTAGAATGGCCTTTTTCCCTCGCGAATTAAGCAAGCAAAACTAGCCAAGTGGCGCTAAGCTGTCCATCTTCACCAAACGCAAAGAACCCAACACGTCTAAACTCCCGAAAAATTTCAATAATCTAATAAACTATATTGAAAAAACATACTTTACGATGATATCTTCACATTTATCAAATAAAATCAAAGCCGGAGATATAAGACGTCTATAACGATTGCTTTTCAGAAGCCAATACTGGTGACCTTTATGCGCTTCCTGAACAAACGAATTCTGGGTCTATGTCATTTCCAGCTTGTCTACTTTTGACCATAGAAAGAGATTGAGACCCCATTTCACCTCTCACAGCCTATTGACATCTAGTGGAAGGCGTATGAAGTGCATGTATAGTCACAAATCTCAAGCAAAATGATAGGGAGGCCCTGGAACAGAGCCTCGATTTGAGATTTTTCACTTTCTCACAGGAAGTTTGCTGCAAAATGAGTTCTGTTTTACTCACAGATATAATTCAAACGGTTTTAGAAACTTGAGTGTTTTCTATCCAATAGTAATAATGATTTTTATTATCAGCAATTTAAATTAAATTTAAAACACAAGAAACATAATGCAGTACGTTACATCTGTCTCAGCAGCGCATCTCATTGCCATTACTGATACAGTGACGGAGATTAGGAAAAGGCAAAATGCACAGTAGTTATATCACAACTTCTGACTCTAAGAGCAGACATTGGGAATGCAGATAGTGTTGTCTTTGCAATGTATCAAGGACTATCCAGGTAATATATTACTTGTTTATTTTACTTTTAGTTTGTCAGGGGAAACCATTGAGACCAGGGTCTCATTTTCAAAGGTGCCCTGAGCACAGCAATACAACAGTACAACATTATCACTCTCCTGTCCACTTTAATCACACCCTCTTATTATATTCTTTCCTGACTCACAAATTGCAATGCTGAGGGAGGTGAAGTAAATATGCTAATTAATCTACACGCTATCTTCTCTTTCTCTTGAATGGGGTAAGGTATGTGAAACAGAATGTGAAATACTAGGGAGGAGTGCCTATTCCTGTTGCATGACATTTACATGGAGATGAGCTCCAGGGTTCCTTGTCAGACATCTGTTTCCAGACCGCACCACATCTCACCTTTTCTCCCTGATTTCCCTTGAAGACATGAGTGATTGGTTAAAGATTAAGGCTGAACAAAAGTCTATGTCAGAAATTTTGAAGCGGAATCTGATTACCTCATAATCCTCCCAAAATGAGTTGTTCTTGACGGAGGGTGTTACACCGTTAATCTTCCCCTAAATCCATCACCCCAGTGTCTCCTCACTTTAATCCACGTCTACCCTCACTATTCCCCCAGCCCCAAACATCCCTTATCTTTACCTGGACACTTGTCACCTTTCGTTGTGACTCATAGCCCCCACAATGCACCAAATAATGCGGCACTCAGAAGCGAGAGTCTGTTTGTTGGAGAGAGAAGAGAAAAAAACAAAGTGCAATTCCAGCTATTCTTACCGAGCAGCCACCCACGTTATAGAGCCCAGAGGATCAAATCTAATTCAGCAGAGATACACATTAAGCCCTGTCACTCAACGCTGGCTGCCCTTGAAGGAGAAGAATGGGGATGAGAGCAAAGGGTCTCTCAGGACTAAGGATGAAGCCTTTTCTACCAAATCACTCAGGACCACAACCATCCCCCTCTTCACGCAACAGGATAATTATGCCAACAATGGGAGTACACAATGCAGAAAATGAATGACACAGACAGCCAAGTGTAATGTAAATATACATCCACATATTCATGAAATTTGTTCGAACATGCGTGTACAGATAAGCATGCATGTGTGACTTCCACATACAGTGCATTCGGAAAGCATTCAGACCCCTTCACTTTTCAACATTTTGTTACGTAACAGCATTATTCTAAAATGTATTAAATATATTTTATCCCTCATCAATCTACACACAATACTCCATAATGACAAAGCCAGTCCTCAGTAAAAGGCACATGACAGCCCGCTTGGAGTTTGCCAAAAGGCACCTAAAGGACTCTCAGACCATGAGAAACAAGATTCTCTTGTCTGATGAAACCAAGATTTAACTCTTTCCCCTAAATGCCAAGTGTCAAGTCTGGAGGAAACCTGGCACCATCCCTACGGTGAAGCGTGGTGGTGGCAGCATCATGCTGTGTGGATGTTTTTCAGTGGCAGGTTGAGGGAAAGATGAACAGAGCAACGTACAGAGAGATCCTTGATGAAAACCTGCTCCATATACCTAGGTTGAGATAAAGTGACTAAGCAACAGGATAAATAATAGACAGTAGCAGCATTGTATGTGATGGTGTGTGTGTGGTGTGTGTGTGTGTGTGTGTGTGTGTGGTGTGTGTGTGTGTGTGTGTGTGTGTGTTGTGTGGTGTGTGTGTGTGTGTGTGTGTGTGTGTGGTGTGTGTGTGTGTGTGTGTGTGTGTGTGTGTGTGTGTGTGTGTGTGTGTGTGTGTGTGTGTGTGTGTGTGTGTGTGTGTGTGTGTGTGGAGGGATTGGGAGACTGGTAAAGATAGAGGAACAATGAATGGAGCCAAATACAGGCAAATCTTTGATGAGAACCTGCTTCAGAGTGCAAACAACCTTGGAACGTAAATCTTCGCCCATTCCAACAGGACAATGACCCCAAGCATACAGACCAACATGCTGGAATGGTTTCAGAACAAAAGTCCTGTGAAAGTCCTTTAGTGGCCCAGCCAAAGCCCATACTTGAATCCCATTGAACATCTGTGGAAAGACTTGAAGATTGATGTTGGAGAAGATTGTTGTTGGGGAAGAATGGGAGAAAATCCCCAAATCCAGATGGGCAAATCTGATATAGACATACCCAAGACGACTCAAAGCTGTAATCGCCGCCAAAGGTGCTTTTGCAAAGTATCGACTCAGGGGTGTGAATATTTATGTAAATTTGATATTTATGTATTTCATTGTGAATACATTTGCAAATATTAAAAAATATATGTTTTCACTTTGTCATTACAGGACATAGTGTGTAGATGGGTAAGAGAAAATATTTTTACTCCATTTTGATTTCATGCTGTAACACAACAAAATGTGGAATAAGTCGAGAAGTATGAATACTTTCTGAATGCACTGTAAATGTATTCAAACAAATGCACACAAACTAGATGGGAGTCTACCCTCTGTTAGCATTTACACTTCTGTGTGTGTTTTGCCATGAGCACAGAGTTCTGTGCTTTGCTTTTCAGTTGACTAGTTACTCCAGAGGCGTCAGAGTCAAATTGTGTGCAATGAAAATAGTGTTTATTTATGAGACGGACATTGCTAATTATCTTCATTACATAACTAATGATTTCTTACTTCAAAGGCTTTTCCAGTGTGTGAGTCTCTTGGTCGGTGAGGCAGACTGACTCATGACTAATTGGGAAATAATTATGATCCTTTTTGGAGGTGTTTTGCTCAGTGGTCTCCCAAAACCACAAACACACACACACACACACACACACACACACACACACACACACACACACACAGAGAAATACATAAACATTTTAATCAGGGTTGGGGTCAATTCAAATTTTCCTCATTGTTGAATTAAAATAAATAGATCAAATTCATGCCGTGGTCATGGTCGTTCGTAATCCATACTAGTGAAGGCAGCGGAAGTGCTCAAGTCAACAGAAAATCATGCCAAAACGTCGTATGTTATTTGACTGCCAACCCAAACAGAGGTTGATTTATTCACGTCTTAGGATGGTTACCATAGGAAAAAGAACATAAATAACATTGAAGTAGTTGTCAATCAACTCATAGACACATGAATCACACTTAAAAGATAAATATGTAGTGTGGTTATGGCGTTGAACTGAGCGGACATGTTTTTAGTGCTCTCCTGCCAACTTCGGCTAAAATTCTATTAATATCTGTCACGCCCTGACCGTAGAGAGCTTTTTATGTCTCTATTTTGGTTTGGTCAGGGTGTGATTTGGGTGGGCATTCTATGTTCATTTTCTATGCTTTCTATTTCTCTGTGTTTGGCCGGGTGTGGTTCTCAATCAGAGGCAGCTGTCTATCGTTGTCTCTGATTGAGAACCATACTTAGGTAGCCTTATCCCACCTGTGTTTTGTGGGTAATTATTTTCCGTGTGTACCTTGGTTGCGTCACGTTCTTTGCTGTTTACCTGTTTGTTTTTTGGTTGTTTCACTTTCACTTTCATTAAAAGATGTGGAACTACATGCATGCTGCGCCTTGGTCGATTTATGACAGGGAGTTTGAGGATAGCGAGCGTGACAATATCTTATTTTAAATCTTCGTAACACGACAGCAATTTTCTTGGACAATTTCAGGCAATTCTACATCCATTATAAAACAAAAATATCATCTCACATCGACAATGTGGTCCAGGCTAGGCCAGTTAGCTCTACTACTTCAGCTGGCACTATTAACCCAGTTAGCCCTGCAAGCGCAGCTAGCCTCTCGCATCAAGAGTCCGACATGGCAACCAACAATATTGATGACCTAAACCAGAACCAGAGCAAAGTAGTTTTGGAAGTAATCTCTGTGTAGGGGTGCGTGCTGGTGGCAGGGAAGTCAGGCGCAGGAGATCGAACTTGGTATAAAACGGAGCAGTTTAATAAGTGCTCAAAAACTCAGAAAACCAAAATATACAAAATAATACAAGTGGGTACAAAACCCGTCGCACACCAGAACATATCTTGCACATAACTTACAAACAAACAAGCACCGACAAGGACAATGAGGGGGGACAGAGGGTTAAATACACAACATATAATGAAWGGGATTGGAACCAGGTGTGATACAAGACAAGACAAAACCAAAGGAAAATGAAAAGAGGATCAGCGATGGCTAGAAGGTCGGCGATCTCGACCGCCGAACGCCGCCCGAACAAGGAGAGGGACCAACTTCTGCGTAAGTCGTGACACTCTGCCATGAGGGCAGACTTTTCCACCAAACTCGAAGGTGTCTTAACACCAATTTAGTGAGGTTAAACGTGACCTTCAAGCTTACTACACTTGCTTGAACGAAGCAGATGAACGCATTAGGAAGATACTGGCGTCACTGTCAAAACAACAACCGAAAAGTTGGAAAAACAGTTGGCGGACCTTACTTCAAAACTATGCTTGCTAGAGAATCACTACAGAAGGTATCATTTGAAACTGGTAATCTACCCGAAAATGTTTTAAATGGTGATGCAGAGAGAGATGGCTGCCTGAGGCATTGGGGCCGGACAACTTTCCGGGCCCCCTGCGCATTGAAAGAGACCATCGGCTTCCAGTTCATACAGGCCCGAGAAGGCCACCTCTCATACAACGTGAATCATCTTCCTAGTCATGTTGCCGCTATGAAGTTAACCACCACTCTGTACAATGAAAAATTATACCACCTCCTTGGATTATGTGACTGTTGGCAAGCTAATGAACATTAGCCAATTTATTAGCTGCTACTGTAGCTAGCATAACAGTTATGTGAATAAAATAGCGAGCTAGTCCACTTAAAGTTTCCCTTATATTATTTGTAGCCTGTAGGTGCTGTTGGGTACTAACTTCTAAACTTGAAATATGAAATATCCTTATTCATGTCACCATATTAGAACTGAGGGAATGGAACTCTACTGAGTGAGAAAGRGGAGTGCAGAAAGTTTGCATTCTGTCAGAACATGTTATTGTTAAATCTCACGTATCCTATGGAGAGGAGAAGGGCCACAGTCTGGTTTCAGTCAACATATAAGGTAGGACAGCCGTGAGTTAGGGGGGAATGAGGGCCGAGGTCAGATGAAGTGAAGAGGAACAGTCCTATGACATACACACATAGGAGGCAGGGCCATGACTACACCAATGAGAGGAACCACTTAAGTTCCTGCCTAGCAACAGAGATGTATTGGCTGTCTAGATGTGCAAGGATATATGTACTTGTGGGTGGAAACGTCTTTGTCTTTGCAGCTTTTTGACCCAGTGGGTGAAAAAACTTGGTTTGAGCTTTTCTTAGTCGTCCGTGAGTTTTACTCTGTTTATTTAGAACCTAACAGTTGCCACTGTGAGCAGAGTTCACCACGATTTATAGTCGAACTGGAGAGTCAAAATCAGTSAAGCAGCAGCTGGCACAAAAAATAAGGTTGGCACAGTTCCTACACTTATTACCACTCATTCTGACATCTTGGGGAGATGAGAGTTGTAGGCTGAACCAATTATAGGATATGGACCTAGAAAGCCTGAGCTCATTCAGTTGTCTCTTTGTATTACGACCAGTTGTAGATTTGTGGTAGACGGTAAGTCCCGATATGGGTAATCCCTGTGGAGGGTAAATCCTGAGAGAGTAAGTCCTGAACAGGCTGGTCCTGTGGAGGGTAAATCCCTATTGGAGTGGTTTATCGGCAAGACCCGTAAGGTTGGTGAAAGCCCAGCCATGGTGGCCGTGAGGCTGTAGAGTGTGTGTGTGTGGATGAAGGTAAGTTCTGTACGAAAGCCACATTCATGGTTAAAAAATGCAAGAAGATATTCAAATGTTGTGTGAACATGATTTGTGTGTATTAGCAGTAGTAATGAGGAGAGAGGTTGGTTTATGCACTATTGGGACGGGGAACCATGACAAATTATGTGGAAATAGGAAGACAACTGTGAAAAATGTTGGTAATGTGTGTTGTCAACAACAGTGATATTTGAGGAGTAACACGGGTATAAGACATTAGGTCACCCGTATTCTCCAGTAGTAAATTGGCAGACACTTTAGTTTTGGTCCTAATATAAGGTATCAGGTGCCGTGACCAATTAATAGGCACAAATACCATAACAACTCTCCGGTGAAGTGGGTATCACTACCTTGGAAAATAGTTAATAGATGGCGTGTATTAGAGCCGTGGGGGAGGAAATCTAAACACTCTGAACACTGTCGGGAAAGGCGTCGATATAATAACTATTGAAATGGCGACCGGCGGTCCCGATTCTCCCTGTAAAGGGGGGCTAGAGGAATAAAAGTTGAATAAAGCCATAAAGGGATTGAAAGAGGCACACAAGCATTCTACCAATTCGTCTCGAATATTGGAAAGATTTAGAAAACTGGTTAAAATTGGTCAGCATTTCCCTGCTAACGGAAAATTCCAATCTAATAAAGAATTCAGAGATGCAATTGTGACTTGGCACAATGACATAAAAGAAAAAGCTAAATAAGCATTTTATTTTAATTTTTTGAATTTTACCCCCTTTTCGTAKTATCCAATTGTTAGTAGTTACTATCTTGTCTCATCGCTACAACTCCCGTACGGGCTCGGGAGAAACAAAGGTCGAAAGCCATGCGTAAATTAGTAGATGTACTCATCTGCTAAAAGACTGGGTATGTGAGTACATTGATGGATGGTGTACGTCTGCTTTGATGGCAGGTTTGAAACCTCTTATCAAAACGGCTATTGCGGGGGTAGTGGACCAACATTTTCATTGGGATGAAATAGAGCAGGAGGCTTTGGGAGTGGAATTTAATTCCCACCACTTCGCAGCCGTGCGTGTGGTTAATAAAGCCACAGTGAAAGTCACTAACAGTGGTTTTAATGGCCAAGGTAAGACAAAGAAACAGGGAGGAAAGAGCAGTGAATCCATCCCAAGGTGCAGAGCGTCAGAGACCTGTTTTAGGTGTGGGACCGTTGGTTTGATTTGATTTGATTTGGATCTCTTTTAGTCCCCATTTGGACTAATCTTCCAAGAGTCCTTAAACATTAAAATACAATTTATAATACGAACACATTTTCACATATAACACACTATTACAAACATACATAATATACTAACATAATGACCCAATATATACTCAATCTAAAAAATATTGATTCTTCATCTACTCTAGTCCCACAATATTTCTATGTATTATATTTAAATCGTTTTAAAATAATGTTTAAATTTATATATTGAAAGGTTTCTGGTTTGCTCAGTTAATTTATTCAATTTCTTTATTGCTCTAAATCGAAATGTTCTTTTGCCTATTTCTGTTTTCTGTCTAGATAACGCATAGATGGTGGACAATCTATTCCTAGTATTTACGGAATGTCTGTCTCTTACCATCTGAATACCGTTGTGAATAGAACTTGGCCGTTTTAAATTATGTATATTATGAAATATAATAAACATGTTTTTTTTCAATTATCTTGTCGATTGATGACCAACCAAGAACATTGCGCACGACTGCAACTGAAGAACCATATCTCCACCTTAAAACAATCCTTGCTGCTTTGTTCTGTGCATTCTGCAGCCTCCTAACTTCACTTGATGATGCATTTCCCCAGACCACAGAACAGTAGTTCACCTGACTCTCAATTAATGCTTGTGTTATCTCCTGATTATGCATGCTGTTTTTTTTTTTTTTTTTTTACATAGATTAGTTATTTGAGACGACCATGGTAAGCAGTTGTCTAGCTGCACTCCCAATAGTTTGGTTTCTGACACTTCTTCAATTTGTACTTCTCCCATACTTAATTGTATCCCATGCTGTTTTGGCCTTTTCCAACATAACTTTCATTTTCTTGGTGTTTAAAACAAGTTTGTTTTGGCAAACCCACTCCCTGATATTCTCCAAATCTCCTTGTAAAGCCTGCTGTACCTGTTGAACCGAATGTCTTGCTGCATAAATTGTAGTATCATCTGCAAATATAGTAGCTTGAGTTTCAGCTAAGGCATAGGGAAGGTGGTTGCTATATATTAAATAAAGAAGTGGCCCAAGGCAGCTGCCCTGCAGTATTCCACAGTTTAACACATGAGGGGAAGAAAATGAACCATTGATATAGGTGGACTGTTTCCTGTCAGTTAGATATGACTGTACACAATTCAATGCTACCTCCTGAAAACCATAATGCATTCATTTTGTCAAAATTATTTAATGATCCACTAAATCAAATGCTGCACTGAAATCTAAAAATAGTACACCCACAAACTTGCCATTATCCATAGCATTGAGCCACTGGTCAGTCATGTCAACCAATGCAGTGGTAGTGGAATGGTTTTTGCGATAAGCATGCTGATTGGCTGTAATCAGATCATTCTTTTCCATGTACTCCCATATTTGTCTACTCACAATACCCTCCAATATCTTACTGAGTGTAGGGAGTAGACTAATTGGTCGACTATTGGCAGGAATAATGGGTTCTTTGCAGTCTTTTGGAATAGGACACAGTTTCGCATGCTTCCATACATTTGCAAACATCCCCTTTTCCAGTGACCAATTAAATATGTATCTCAGTGGAACTGCAATCTGGAGAGCAGCACAGCGAAGCAAAAAATTGTCCATAAGACCATAACCTGTAGATTTACCATCAGGTAATGACTTCAATAGGTTTAACACCTCCTCCACTGACASCGTTTGCAGACTWAAAGAGCAGATCTTGTTRMTCATAATATGATCATCAATCCATTGGACAATAGCTTGTTTGGAAGAATGTATGTTTACATTGTTGCTCAGTAAATTAATTTTCTTTGTAAAAAAAATCTGCAAAATGATTGGCAATATCAACTGGTTTTGTTATTATTCTCCCGTCAACCTCCACACTAGATGGGCATGATGAGATAGATGTACCAAGTAAGCCCTTAACTGTGTTCCATACCTTTTTAGATTTTTTTTTACAATCAATAAAAGCATTGTTGTAAAATAACTTTTTTTTCTTTCGATTCAATTTAACTGCATAATTACGTAATGTTCTATAATTCTCTCTGATTTGGATTACGACTCTTTGCCTGCCTTGACCTACCGATTGCCTCCCGTCCTGTACCTGCCTGACTCTGATTTGGATTACGACTCTTTGCCTGCCTTGACTTACCATTTGTTTGCCCTTTGTACTTGTAGTAACCTGGTATATTTATGTTTACCAATAGATGGCAGTATTGACTCAAGACGGGAGTTTGCTTCCCGCTATCCGTAGCTATTTCCTATGTCTGCCTATATAACTATGATTAAGGAAGCTTCAGGTAGCTTAAGCCAGGTGCATTAGAGAATGTAATTCTAAGTTACAATTAAATATTAAACCGTACCTAAGTCTCATGAGTCATAACTTTAAGAAGCCTTTAAGGATACTACATATTTATATAGGCAGACATAGGAAATAGCTACGGATAGCGGGAAGCAAACCCCCGTCTTGAGTCAATACTGCCATCTATTGGTAAACATAAATATACCAGGTTACTACAGTACTATAAGAGACTCGTACTATTCACCTCCTGTGTCTGCATCTGGGTCTTAGCCTGAGCCGTGGTACTGTTTGATTTATTGTGTGGGGTCTTTTTTAATTTGGTTGTAAACTGGTACGCAGAATGATGGAAATGTTTGGAATGTTTTTAAATGGTTTCTGAAGTACAGGGAAAGAAAAGGGAAAGAAAATACTTAATGGTGTTGAATGACCTTTGTCCTGACCTTCTGGTGAGGCCTGATCAACCTCACTAGAAACGATAGAGACACTGGGTGAGATGTATGTATAATATGAAGAAGTGTGTTGCTGTTGTTGGTTTTCGTTGTTTTTGTTGTTGTTGTTTTTTTCAATACAAATCTCACCAGATTGGGTCTGGTGTATGGTCAGGGTTTCTCCCTAAGGGTGAGCTCTCTAACTCCCTGACCCGGTAACTCTGCTGTGAAGTTGCCAGTATGATAAGGGAGTATAAGCCAATTTGGAAAATGGTTTCAACAGTGTGTTGGTATGCTCTTTAACAATTTGACTTAGGCATTTTGTATTAAGAAAATTGGGAAGGTAATAATTTGTCATTCGGTAAATAGTTGTTTGGATTTTCAGAATCAGAAATGCCTTAAACTTTTGTTTTGGTCTGTCCTCTCTTGGAGTTATGGCAATAGAGACTATCGATGGTATCTATATGCATGGAAGGAATAATACAACAAGAACAGTGTGAGCTTCACCCCCCCCTAACCGGCTGATGTAATGGCGAAAATGACATTCACTATGGCGCTGTCCTGCACCACTTCGACTGAGACCTGAGTGTAAGCCAGTAACCTGTGTACGAGTGGCAGGAGTGTGGCATGAGTCCTGAGACCGTGCATGTGGAGTGAGCATGGAGAAAGACCACGTCCAAACTTCTATCATGCTGCTGGTGCACTGGTGGGAAAATGGACCAGACAGAATGGACTGTACAGAATGGTGGTGGCTGCTCAGGTGAGAGATTTGTGTGCTTGGGAAAATACAATTATTCCCCAAATATTTAAATTGGGACATTATCAAGGGCCATCAACTGTGACAGGCATGAGTTACATATGTGCCTTGGGAGGATGAACTGTAGCACTATCTGAAGAAGAAAATGAAGATACGCAAGAAGATGAGTGCTGGGAGGGTCAACTGTGCCCGTAAATCTATTTAGGGTTGCCCTAAACTATTTATTTGGGGTATCAGGTTGATTTTGGAGGTCTACCCACTTGGAAGATTATGGTAATTTAGGTAAAAAAATGCATTGAGATACCGATCTGTCATTAACATGCCACTCGCGACAGTGTAAGACAGAGATAAACAGGGGCCGTAAAGTTGTGCATACTATCTATATATGGTTCCCTGTTTGTAAATGTACTTTCTAACAGTGTCGGTGTGTGCTAAATTGAGGGTCTCGAATTTGAGTAATAGACTCAACATGAATTTGGGTTGGATAATTTGGGTTGGATAATTTATCAGTTGTTTTAATTATGATTCGGAAAGGAGAGAAAGAGAGAGAGAGTGCTGCCCCTAAACTGTGAGAGTAGGTTGCACTGCTCAAATCTATTGAGTTTAGGGAGGGTTTCCTCCCAGGAAACCTAATCATTCTGTGTCCTTCAAGACAGAGGTTATTAGAGAACCCACTAGATAGATGATAGTTTGGGCTAACCATTAGGGGGACATTGAGAGTAGGGGTTTCATTTTACCATGTCATCAGAACTCTAATGTCAAAGCCTAATGTCAAAGCTGGATGATACAATACAATTAATTACATACAAGGCTCATAGTCTTTGTCTTGCTTTGACACCCGAGGATGAGGATGAAGGAGACTGGCATGGAGACTAGCATCCCAGTGGCATAGAACAGAACAGATAGATTATTCTTGCCCCTATCTCAGTCTTATCAAGGGTGGTGTGAAATTATTAAACATGTATTTTCTCTCTTCCCTGTACAAGTCAATATGTTTCCTAAGTGTCGTGGAACATGAGAGTGATCACAGTTCCAGATGAGAGATTGTGGGAAATAATAATTGACTTGTGCATGTTTTAGTATGTTTATAAATATATAAGTGGACTARCAGTAGTGACTATTGTGTTATTGGTTAGATGGAATGATGTATGTGCAAATGTATTTATAGCCGGAGGCAAGGGACATTCGGGGCCTGTGTTTTAAAACCTGTTCGGGACAGGGGGCAGCATTTTCACTTTGGACGAATTGCGTGCCCAAACTGAATTTCCTCCTACTCCGTCCCAGAAGGTAATACATGCATATTGTATAGAAAACACTCTGAAGTTTCTAAAACTGTTTGAATTGTGTCTGTAAGTATAACAGAACTCATATGGCAGACAAAAACCTGAGAAGAAATCCAAACAGGAAGTGAGAACTCGATTTTCAAAACAGTGCCAAATGATATCCCTTTTAGTTATGGATGAGCAAACACTTCCTAGGGCTTCCACTAGATGTCACCGTCTTTAGATTCTGGTTATATGATTCTACTATATAGGAGGGGCTCATAGGAGCTATTTTACTGAGTGGTCTGCAGAAATTCTCCGTCTCATTGTGCGCGCTCACGAGAGAGTGCTCTCGTTCCAATGCTCTTTCTTCAGACAATGAAATTCTCCGGTTGGATCCTTATTGATGATTAATGTTAAAAACATCCTAGATATGGATTGCATACATCATTTGACTTGTTTCTACGACCTGTCACGGAACGTTTTGAGTTTTTGTCTGGAGGGATTGCTCGTGCGTCATGAAAATGGATTACTGGGCTGAACATGCTAACAACAAGTGGCTAAATGATGGGCTTTACGGAACAAATCAGTCAATTATTGTCGAACTGGGAATCCTGGGAGTGCCTTCTGATGAAGTTATTCGAAGGTATGTAAAAATGTATAGTGTTTTTGTAGCTTCTGTTGACGCCAAAATGGCGGCTATTTCTTTGGCTAGATTGCGCTCTAAGCGCCGTTCTCAGATTATAATTTTTCCGATTTTTTTTTTTTTTTTAAATCTACACAAGCGTTGCATTAGAGGATAGTTATCTTTAATTCTGTGAATAACACTTGCATCTTCTATCCCTAACTTAGGTTCTATTACTGACGTACCTCTATCAGCAGAATCACCGAGGACCAGAGTGGATTCTCTGGATAATCAAAACATTATGCAATGTACGAGCGCCACTCGACCATGTAATGAGATTTGTTTTATATACACTGCTCAAAAAATATAAGGGTACACTTAAACAACACAATGTAACTCCAAGTCAATCACACTTCTGTGGATCAAGTCCACTTAGGAAGCAACACTGATTGACATAATTTCACATGCTGTTGTGCAAAGGATAGCAAGTCGTGGAATGGACAATGTGAAGTCAAGACAACCAGGGGTCCAGGGAAGCCTCACTCTTAGGCAATTGGCGGACGACTTGCTCAGAGGATAAAGACAGTGGGTTCATAGAGGGATGAGATCCGGTAGGGTGACGTATGCCGCGGGTGTTACGTGTTCGCTTATATGCTTTTCTGGCTGTACCTGTTTTGTGACCTTCCTTAGAGAGAGATATGCCTGGTCCGCAGGACGTGCCCCTACAGACCATTGCACCGGGTCATCTCAGGTTCTTACAGGGCAGTCGGCAGTGAGCAGGTAGAGGCTTTCTGAGACGGGTAGGATTGAGCCCAGAACCGTACGCAACATGTATGAGCATCGCAATGCTGTCTCAAGTTCAGTAACAGGCTCGATATGAGTTGCCCAAATACTAACCCTCAATTGCCGAGCCTCTTGTGCTGTCAAGAGAAGGTACTTGCGTGTGTGGTGACTGTCCAGCTGTTGTCATGAAGAGGTGGTGGCAGACGGCATGGCTGAAGTGTTGTTCAATCACCAGAAGTATTCGTGTGCCTCTATCAGATATCACATATTTCCAGGGAATATTAGATCTAAGGATTATGCGTATGATAGTTGAATGATGTCGATGATCAGTAGCAAACACAAATGCTCTTCCATGAGCAGCTTCACTTTCCGCTATGAACCTCCATAGCGCTCGCAGTATATTTGCGCAACGGTCTAGGCCATGCCAAGAAGTTGCGTCGAACTGCCAGAGGAGCCCTGCGGATAAAGGATGACTGCCTTCCAAGGCCCACAAGAGTGCGCCGTGAGCGATGGATGTTGCCTCAACATCAAAGTTTTCACCATGGCAGCTCTCAAGATCAAGACTGGCTCAAGTGTTTACCCCAGATTATATCTGGTGCTCACTTGAGGGCCGCGTCAACAGCGATGAATGGTGGTTTGGTGCTTGTATTAATGTCTTAGCTTGTATCTTGACGCACAGCAGCAGATTACCACCAGTTGGATCTAGTGAATGTGTGTTGTGTTGTGTCGCTCTCTGCACGCATATCTCTTAGAACATAACTCAATGAAATTCTTGGCAAATCCGATCACTGTAATGACACAGATAAAGGGTCCCTGTGCTACGCAATTTTCAAACAACGAATGAAAGCACGTTCTAGCATTATCGCTCACTTAATGAGTATGCGTCAGAGATCGTGACGTAGGGATCTCGTCAGTACGCGGACGCGCTGTGCACTGAAGTAGCAACGTTCTTTGCACTGCCATATGAGCACAAACAGCTTCCAGGCGATGACCGGGTATCTGTGACGTCGGTGGGTCAGTTAGTGAATAGGGTACGAGGCATTTCTCACTCTCTGTGTGCATCACAACCTGGTGTACCAGACGATTGTACCCTTCGTTGTGCAGAGGTGCTCGCCATTGAGCCACTGCCATTAGGTATCCTGATGATGAGATGCTCCAGATCCAGTGTTTAGGAGAAGAGGATACCCAGTCTCTGCTTGGTGCGGTTGGCCTGGGCTTCTCTAATCTCTACAATTAACTGCTATACGACTCGAAGCCTCCGCATCTCAATACAGCGTTGGGCTCGTTTGTGATTATCCAGTAAGAGAGCTCGGTATCCTTTCGGTTATTGAGGGTAAGCATTTGCGTATGGAGACTTATCGGCATGGACGACGCGCCACTGGCCCAGTCGCCAGCATACGCATACCCCTAGAATGCAATGCTATGTGTACTGTGGACTTCTCGATACCACTCCGCTACTCGTTCTACTCCCGACCGCGACGGTGTAATCGTTTGACGTGACCTGTGAGCGTCCACAGACTGTCCATGTGAAATAGCGTTGATAGACAGAGAGGTACGAGTCTTTAGATTGCTCCATGCGTCTTGAGGTGTCATGAGATCCCTTATTCTGTAGGATCATATTGCGCTCTGATTTCATCTTCTATCTCTTAGGAGTTGTCTACAGCGATGTGTGTTTTTGTTTGTCTGCGCAGGTTCATACAGGCACGTTGTTGAGTAGCATCCAACAAACACTCAGAACCTAGAGCCTCATATTTTTGACTATATTGTTTTAAGGATTACATAATTCAATATAGTTTTCGGATAGAACGAGCCTTCATTTCCTACTGCCCTCGGTCTGCTTTTCCCACTTTAATTTTGAGTGATAGGGTATCCCAGATTCCAGACGTCGTCAAACGTGTGTTGGCCAATGCAAAACTCTTCTCTAAGTAATAGACCATCTATGGGTGCTTTGGGTCCCTTGATTTGGTGTTATATCTATGAAGCGGTCCAATTTACATTCTGGAAGGTAATTTTCTTACATTTTGTCTATTTCATATCAGTGGGCGCTGCCTAGGATGTTCGCTCTTATCGATCGGGCACCAGAAGTACGGTACCGACTGATTGTTAAAGAAAAAGTATTTCATAAGAATACTTCATTCATTCGATTAGATGAGGTGTTACATTTTAGTGCTTCCCTTTATTTTTATTCAATTTGAGCAGTGTATATATGCACATTATCGAACAAAAACACACATACATGTATAACATGATGTCCTATGACTGTCATCTGATGAAGATAATCAAAGGTTAGTGATTCATTTTAACTATTTCTGCTTTTTCTAACTCCTATCGTTGTGTATGGTTGTGACAAAATGGCTGTGCTGTTTGTGTGTTTGTGACTTGGCTCTGACCTAACATAATCATATGTTGTGCTTTCACTGTAAATCATTTTTTAAATCAGACACCATGGGTAGATTAACAAGATGTTTATCTTTCATTTGCTGTATTGTACTTGTTATTGTTGTGAAAGTTAAATATTTCAAAAAATATATTTTTGAATTTCGCACGCTGCCTTTTCAGTGGAATGTTGTGGGTGTTCCGCTAGCGGAACCCCTGAGCTAGAAAGCTTAAGACAGAATGTTTGCATAAGGGTGTTAGTTGCAGAGTCTGGCAGGACCAACATCAGTGTATTCTGTGGAGTCACAAAAAACAAAGCATTAACGTTAGAGGGAATTGGGAGAGCGGAATGGAATGTGACTAGGGCGGAGATCTGTGTGGCTCATAAATTAAGGAAGTGGGTAATAGTGTCTCTGAGGAACAATACCACTCCTCCGTGTATAGTGATACCAGGGGATAGCTCGTAGGAGAGGAAGGACAGCTAACTGTGCACTGCTATGAAGTCAAGTTGAACATCACACATATCCAGATCATGATGGGAGTGCAGAGATAGTGTTGTCATTTCAGACACTACTGTCAACTTTCAGTGAGGGGTTCGTCGAAGAAGGTTGCTGCTTATCAACCGTTTACACTGTAGAGAGGGGGTTCAAAAAGGGGTGTAGATCGGCCTTGGGATGAAAGATGTGTACCTAACCCGAGCACAGGGAAGTATTATCCACAGATACCGACTGTAGCAGATTATAGGATGTCATTGGAGATGTTGGTGGCTAGAAAGTGGGTAGGAGTTGGAAGACAGGTAGGGAGAATCTAGATCTATCAGTGAACCACAAAGGCAATAGGAGATCAGGAGCAGGAGACGAATTTCATGCAATAGCTATTCTCACAGCAGTTGCTGTAGGGACAGTAACTGATGGAGCAGTGGTAATGGTGAAGGATGCTATAGCAACAGCATGGAACTGGACTATAGCGCAAATGAGGAATATTTTGAAGTATGCACCATGGGCAGTGTTAGTGGTAGCTTTGTTGAGATATCCTCTGCTGAGGGCATTGATGTTGAAATGTATATACAGTGCTGATTTACCTCAGGAGGAGGTCAAGTTGATTAGGGCCACTGCACGTGTATATCGGGTGGCCATGGAGGAAGGAGGAGATGGGGAGCGAAGTGAAAATGACCTGGCCTGGGAACACCTCTTGGAACCTGTGGCCTGACGGGGAAGACTGGGTGAAAGCATGAGRAAGTTTTTTAGGAGAAAATTATCCCAAAGGCAGAGTCAAGCGAAGAGAGAGTGGGAATGGTCATGTTATCAAACTTTGTTTTTTCTTTGCATACAGTATATAAGTATGCATAGCTTAACGCATTATTAATACTTGTTTTGTTATGTGATTTCTTTTGCATTTCAAGTCTTGTGCTATCACTCTCTTAGGAATCCAAAGGAGGAAATGGAGGAAGTCAAAAGCTCCAGCTGAAATGTCATTATCAGTTGTCCATCGAGAGAAGGAAATAAGAGTGTGCATAGTGTAATTATAGATCGGAGGCCATAAGTCTCTGTTTGTTAATGTWAATTTTTTTTGTTTGTTTATAAGTAATTTCCAAGTTTATATGATGTTGAACAGTATGGAGTTACTGTTTAAAAGAGGAGACTATGGGTACTGGACATGAAGTTTAAGTTTATTTTTGTTATGTTGATCCTTGCGACCTGTACGCTCTCGTTGGTTGGCCCTCGCTTCATACTCGTCGCCAAACCCACTGTCTACAGGTTATCTACAAGTCTCTGCTAGGTAAAGCCCCGCCTTATCTCAGCTCACTGGTCACCATAGCAGCACCCACTCGTAGCACGCGCTCCAGCAGGTATATCTCACTGGTCACCCCCAAAGCCAATTCCTCCTTTGGTCGTCTTTCCTTCCAGTTCTCTGCTGCCAATGACTGGAACGAACTGCAAAAATCTCTTAAGCTGGAAACACTTATCTCCCTCACTAGCTTTAAGCACCAGCTGTCAGAGCAGCTCACAGATTACTGCACCTGTACATAGCCTATCTATAATTTGGCCCAAACAACTACCTCTTTTCCGTCACCTCCCTTATCTCACCTCATTTGCTCACATTGTATATAGACTTATTTTTCTACTGTATTATTGACTGTATGTTTTGTTTGTTCCATGTGTAACTCTGTGTTGTTGTATGTGTCGAATTGCTATGCTTTATCTTGGCCAGGTCACAGTTGCAAATGAGAACTTGTTCTCAACTAGCCTACCTGGTTAAATAAAGGTGAAATAAAAAAATAAAAAATAATCTTCTATTGGATTACATTGAGACACTGTAAAATGCCGGCGAAGATGTATAGCTCCATGTCAACGGACTCGAAATGGTTAACGTTACCTTATTTAGGCAGTGAGCCAGCCATAACGTAGCGGGATCTTATTCATTCATTCTACACACGCTATCCACATATACCCCCCTATCCACCCCCCTATCAACACTGACGGGAGAGTATTGGAGAAGGTGGAAAGTTTTAAGTTCCTCAGCGTACACATCATGGACAAACTGAAATGGTCCACCCAAACAGACAGCGTGGTGAAGAAGGCGCAACAGCGCCTTTTCCACCTCAGGAGGCTGAAGACATTTGGCTTGTCACTGAAAACACTCACAAATATTTCCAGATTTACAATTGCGAGCATCCTGTCAGGCTGTATCACAGTCTGGTACGACAACTGCTCTACCCACAACCGTAAGGCTCTCCAGAGGGTAGTGAGGTCTGCACAATGCATCACCGGGGGCAAACAACCTGCCCTCCAGGACACCTACATCACCCGATGTCAAAGGAAGGCCCAAAAGATCATCAAGGACAACAACCACATGAGCCACTGCCTGTTCACCCCGCTATCATCCAGAAGGCGAGGTCAGTATAGGTGCATCAAAGCTGGGACCGAGAGACTGAAAAAAAGCTTTATCTCAAAGCCATCAGACTGTTAAATAGCAATCACTAGCACATTAGAGGCCCAATATACATAGACATGAAATATACATGAACATGAACATGAACATATACATGGAATCACTAGCCACCTTCATAATGGAACACTAGTCACTTTAATAATGTTTACATATTTTGCATTAGCCATCTCATATGTACACTACCGTTAAAAAGTTTGGGGTCACTTAGTAATGTCTTTGTTTTTGAAAGTAAAGCATATTTTTGGTCCATTAAAATAACATAAAATTGATCAGAAATACAGTGTAGACATTTTTAATGTTGTAAATGACTATTGTAGCTGGAAAGAGCAGATTTCTTATGGAATATCTACATAGGCGTACAGCGGCCCATTATCAACAACCATCACTCCTTTGTTCCAATGGCACGTTGTGTTAGCTAATCCAAGTTATCATTTTAAAAGGCTATAAGAAAGAAATTACAAACAAAAAAATGATAAACAGAAGGTTATTTCACTTGCCCAGCTGTCACTAGCCCAGCTGTCCATCTCCTTGACAATTCCCCGTCAGAAGAAGCGTAGGTTGATTTTGGCAATCATGGGCTTCACTCCGAAATGGCCAGCATGCATCTCGGTCAACACGGACTCCTCCTTAGTAAAAATCACCCTCCTGTGTGGCTGGCCATCCTTCCCCCGTAGGTACATATGATTGCCTAACAAGTTGGAAGAGAAGAGTTGCTGAAATACTCTAGTCTAAGTACATTTGCACTGCTGTCTTTCTCTCTCTGTTTCTTTCTCTCCATCTCTCTCTGTCTGTCTTCCACTCTCTTCCCACCTCTCTCACCCTCTCTCACTTTTATCCTTTCTCTGAATGTTGTGCGTCTTGTCGAGATCAGTGGTGCCTTCATAGTACTTCGCCTCGTTGGAAAGATAAAAGAAAATCTCCTCGAGGGATGCCGTTGAAGTGCAAGCTACATACAAACTGTAAGATACAACAACAGTTACAGTAGCTAGCTAGCTAACATTAGATAAATAAAAGTGTCTGGCTAGCTAGCTGGCTAGTTGACTAGGCAGGCTGTGGTAAATAAGTACAATAGCTAGCAATGTCAATCTAAAAACAGCTTAAATTATTTCTTCCTATTTAACAATATTTTCTTATATGAAGACAAATATATGATAAATAAAGTGTTCTCTTTCCAGTCTTTTCGGTCCTCTGAAGCAGCAGGGAGTCAGCAGGTTGTCACTGTCAAAAATACCATCCTTGGAGACAAATTCTGAGGTAATTATTTTGCGCAGACTGAGCGAGCGTTTATGAGGTGAAATAGAACTACAACTGCCCATGTCCTCCTTCCTTCCCGACCGCTACGCAGTAAAATAGATCCAAGCAACCAGCACAGCAATGGACGCTCATTACGTAATCCGGTCAAAATTGTGCAGGTTTTAGCAACAGCCCTAGCAACAAAAGGTAGAACTCATCGAATCCAATTGTGACTTTTTGGCATGGGGACACTATTTGGCATGAAGGGCCCACCTGTCAATTAGTGGAATTAAAACATCATATTTTGAACATCAAGTGGTCCTGTATTTGTATTTATTATGGATCCCCATTAGCTGCAGCAGCTACTCTTCCTGGGGTCCAGCAAAATTAAGGCAGTTTATACCATTTTAAAAACATTACAATACATTCACAGATTTCACAACACACTGTGTGCCCTCAGGCCCCTACTCCACCACTACCACATATCTACAGTACTAAATCCATGTATATGTACAGTGTGTGTGTGTGTGTGCGTGCGTGCGTGCGTGCGTGCGTGCGTGCGTGTATGCGCCAATGTTTGTGTTGCTTCACAGTCCCCACTTTCCATAAGGTGTTTTTTTAATATGGATTTTCAATCTAATTTTACTGCTGGCATGAGTTACTTGATGTGGAATAGAGTTCTATGTAGTCATGACTCTATGTAGTACTGTGTGCCTCCCGTAGTCTGTTCTGGGGGACTTTGTTGATAAGAAGGCAGAGCATCGCTTTATTATAGACAGACTTCTCCCCATCTTAGCTACTACTGCATCAACATGTTTTGACCATGACAGTTTACAATCTAGGGTTACTCCAAGCAGTTTAATCATCTCAACTTGYTCAATTTTCACATGATTTCTTACAATATTTAGTTGAGGTTTAGGGTTTAGTGAGTGTTTTGTTCCAAATACAATGCTTTTAGTTTTAGAAATATTTAGGGCTAACTTATTCCTTGCCACCCACTCTGAAACTAACTGCAGCTCTTTGTTGGGTGTTGCTGTAATTTCAGTCGCTGTAGTAGCTAGCTAAACTGCTACCCTGGGGAATTCCTGATTTTAACTGGATTATATTTGAGAGGCTTCCATTAAAGAACACCCTCTGTGTTTTGTTAGACAAGTAACTCTTTATCCACATTATATCAGAGGGTGTAAAGCCATAACACATACGTTTTTCCAGCAGCAGACTATGATCGATAATGTCAAAAGCTGCACTGAAGTCTAAGAAGACAGCTCCCGCAATCTTTGTATCATCAATTTCTCTCAGCCAATCATCAGTCATTTGTGTAAGTGCTGTGCTTGTTGAGTGTCCTTTCCTATAAGCATGCTGAGATCTAAATATTTCTATCTCTTCCATCTCCAATTTAATTAATAACTTTGGTCAGTTTTCTGGGTTTAAAGTGAATAAAACCAAATATCCTCAACAAGCAAGAGAGACTGAATCCTGTTGTACAGCATCCATTTGTGAATACAGAACAAGGTTTCACATGTCTTGCTATTAAAATCACACCAGAAATGATCTCCTTAAATTCAACAAATGATGAACTCATGGTAATGAGTGTAACAGAATCCCTCAACAGATGGACATCATTGCCTATATCTATTATTGGTAGAATAAATATTATTAGGATGAATATTCTGCCCAACTTTCTGTATCTATTTAATCAATTCCTCTGGCTCCACCACCTTTATTTTCCCCAAAGATCAGAAAGATACTCTCAGATTTGATATGGAGCAACAGAAAAGCAAGGCTTAGACTTTCTCTTCTTTATTTACCCTATGACAAAGGGGGTTGCAACTTCCAAACCTACAGTGGTATTACTGGGCTGCACAACTGAGGGCTTCAATGTTTTGGTTCTCCAAGAAACCATACTTACCTTGGCTGCAGACTGAAATGTTGTCCACAAAAGGCTTAATTGGATGGATACTTGTACTCTGCTCCCTTAAAGAAACAAAAGAAGAATAGTAATAATCCCTTTGTTAAAAACACCCTAACTGCAGGGTGTTTTCCATTTTTTTTTTCATTTCACTTCACCAATTTGGACTATTTTGTGTATGTCCATTACATGAAATCCCCCCAAAATCCATTTAAATTACAGGTTGTAAATGCAACAAAATAGGAAAAACGCCAAGAGGGATGAATACTTTTGCAAGGCACTATACAAGCTAGATGTTAAATTGCTCTCTCTGGATGTCAATTCCCCCTCACTTGGTCATTGTTTCAAATAATTAACGTCAAGCCTGGCTCTTGAAAAATATACTTATATAGTGAGAAAGAAAGCCTCAGAAAGCCCCATTATATTTGGGATCTGTTTTTTTTATTTTTACAAACAGGTAATATTGTAGAAGCATTGGAACTGTAAATCTGTATATTCTCAATTATTGTACGTGAATATTGGTTATAGTTGAATCGTAATCTGCATTATCTGCAACTGCATATTATAATTCTTATTTATTTTTATTATTTGAAATGTGAGGACTTTTTTTGTTGTTGTTGTTAATGTTTGACCACCTTTACTCCACACATAGAGACGTGTACAAAGTTCTCCCTCGCCCTCCATTTGTCAAATCTGACCATAATTCTAACCTCCTGATTCCTGCTTATAGGCAAAAACTCAAGGAGGAAGTACCAGTAACTCGCTCAATACAGAAGTGGACTGATGACGCGGATGCTAAGCTACAGGACTGTTTTGCTAGCACAGACTAGAATATGTTCCGGGCATTATCCCTTGGCATTGAGGAGTATACCACATCAGTCACCGGCTTCATCAACAAGTGCATCAACGACTTCGTCCCTACAGTGACTGKCTGACATATCCCAACCAGAAGGCATGGATTACAGGCAAAATCCTCACTGAGCCAAAAGCTAGAGCAGCCGCTTTCAAGGAGCAGGACACTAATCCTGCTCTGCTTTCCGACGAACCATTAAACAGGCAAAGCGTCAATACATGACTAAGACTGAATCCTACTACACCGGCTCTGACGCTCGTTGGATGTGGCAGGGCTTGCAAACTATTATGGATTACAAAAGGGAAAACCCAGCCATGAGCTGCCCAGTGATGCGAGCCTACCCGATGAGCTAAATGCCTTTTATGCTCGCTTCAAGGCAAGCAACACTGAACCATGCATGAGAACAGCAGCTGTTCTGGACGACTGTGTGATCACGCTCTCCGTAGCCGATGTGAGTAAGACCTTTAAACAGGTCAACATTCACAAAGCTGCAGGGTCAGACGGATTACCAGGATGCGYACTCAGAGCACGCGCTGACCAACTGGCAAGTGTTTTCACTGACATTTTCAACCTCTCCCTGAACGATTCTGTAATACCTACATGTTTCAAGCATACCACCATAGTCCCTGTGCCCAAGAACACCAAGGGAACCTGCCTAAATGACTACCGACCCGTAGCACTCACGTCTGTAGCCATGAAGTGCTTTGAAAGGCTGGTCATAGCTCACAACAATACCATCATCCCAGAAACCCTAGAACCACTACAACTCGCATACCGCCCCAACAGATTCACAGATGACGCAATCTCCATTGCACTCCACACCGCCCTTTCCCATCTGGACAAAAGGAACACCTATGTGAGAATGCTCTTCGTTGACTACAGCTCAGCGTTCAACACCATAGTGCCCTCACATCTCTTCACTAAGCTAAGGATCCTGGGACGAAACACCTCCCTCTGCAACTGGATCTTGGACTTCCTGACGGGCCACCCCCAGGTGGTAAGGGTAGGCAACAACACATCTGCCATGCTGATCCTCAACACCGGGGCCCCGTCAGGGGTGCGTGCTTAGCTTCAAGTTCCTTGGCGTCCACATCACTATACAACTATCATAGTCCAAACACACCAAGACAGTCATGAAAAGGGCACGACAATGCCTATGCCCCCTCAGGAGACTGAAAAGATTTGACATTGGTCCTCAGATGAACAAAAGTTCTACAGCTGCACCATCGAGAGCATCCTGACTGGTTGCATCACCACTTGGTATGGCAACTGCTCGGCAACCGACCACGATGCGCTACAGTGGTCCCGTGTGGCTCAGTTGGTAGAGCATGGCGCTTGCAACGCCAGGGTTGTGGGTTCATTCCCCACGGGGGGACCAGGATGAATATGTATGAACTTTCCAATTTGTAAGTCGCTCTGGATAAGAGCGTCTGCTAAATGACGTAAATGTAAATGTAAATGTACAGAAGGTAGTACGTATGGCCCAGTACATGACTGGGGCCAAGCTTCCTGCCATCCAGGACCTCTATACCAGGCATTGTCAGAGGAAGGCCCTAAAAATTGTCAAAGACTCCAGCCGTCATAGTTCTCTTTGCTACCACACAGCAAGCATTACCCGAGCACCAAATCTAGGTCCAAAAGGCTCCTTAACAGCTTATACCACCAAGCCATTAGACTGCTAAACAGTTAACCTGGATTTACATTGACCCCATTTTTTACACTGCTGCTACTTGCTGTTTATTATCTATGCATAGTAACTTTACCCCTACCTACATGTACATATTACCTTAATCACCTCGACTAACCTGTACCACCGCACATTGACTCGGTACCGGTACCTCCTGTGTATAGCCTCATTATCGTTATTTTATTGTGTGAGTTTTCTTCTTACTTACTTTTTTTACAATTCTGGATTGTTGGTCAAGGGCTTGTAAGTAAGCATTTCACAGTATGGTCTACACCTGTTGTGACAAATAAAAATTGATTTGATTTTGATTTGATTTTAACTTTATTTCTCTGTGCATGTGCTCCCACCATTGGCATCTGCGCTTGGCTACATTTCCTTGGGTAACACTGCCCCTAAGCTGCCATTCAGGGAAACTGCTTGTTCAATTCCTGCCAATAGTTTTCGAAGGTCTTTTGACAGAGACTAACCAATTCAAGAATGGGGTACAGTCAGAATCAAGCTGTAAGGGGTGGGTTTCAACATCACCTCTGACCTGAAATGGTGTCCTTCCTCATCCCTCAAGGCAGTCAGCTGAAACAGAATCATGTCTCTGCCCAAACAACCTTGGGTCTCTGACCTTGGCTTGAAGCTTTAATGAATCAGTAAAATAGGAGTCGCTAATCAGCCCAAATTGCTTCACATATTAATTGTATTTACCAGCCAGCTATATCTACCTGAAGAAAAGTCTTTCCCCATTAATTTCCCCATAGGGATGGCTGAACGAAAAAGAGGAAACTAATTTCTTGGTTTTAGGACTACAAGCTGGCGAGCTCTATAGGCCTATTTTTGTTTTGGCAGTGATAAAAGTAATGTGTTCAGCATTTAAATATTGAATAATTAATATTAGATGTATATTTAAACTGTAAAATTAAAAATGAATTATATGCTGTGGAAATGTTCATGTTTATAATATGTATTCATGTGGCTAATTACCTGCCTTGTTATCTTCAAGGTATGGGCGGGGCTATATAAGCAGCTATCTGGCAAGTTTATGGAAATCTCCGATTCAGAATCAGATTGGGGTAGGATGGCTGCGCCTAGCCCACAGGCCAGTGTTAACTTCTCAATATCAGGTAATCTTTCTGGACTTTATTCTGCATGAGTTTTGCAGGGTAAGTTGTCATTCTTTAAATCAGCAGGGCAGCAGGAAGCCTCAATGTTAGAGCATTGGACTAGTAACTGAAAGGTCGCAGGTTCGAATACTGCTGCTGTTCCTTGAGCAATGCACTTAACCCTAATTTCTCCAGGGGTGCTGTACAATAGTGACCCTGGCTGTGAYCCCAATCCCTGGGGGTGCCTCAGGGGTAGTTGGGATATGCAAGAAACACATTGCAATTACACACTTGTGTGTATAAGGACAAATATCAGCACCCCCAAATTATTATTATAGCTGTCTTTTTGCTTTTCCCTCTTTGGAGCCTTATTACAATACAACCTGGACTCGGTAGCAGACGTAACATAGTAAATGCAAATCTTTCTCATTTAAATCAAATCAAATGTGATTCGTCACATGCTTTGTAAACAACAGGTGTAGACTAACAGTGAAATGCTTAATTACGGGCCCTTCCAAACAATGCAGAGAGAAAAAAAGGGAAATAATAGAAAAATAATAACACAAGGAATAAATAATCAATGAGTAACGCTAACTTGGCTTTATTACAAGGGGTACCAGTACCAAGTTGATGTGCAGGGGCAGGGGGTAATTGAGGTAGATTATGTATGTACCTAAAAGTAGGGATAAAGGCAATAGGATAAATTGTGATGAGCCAAAAGAGTTTAAAAAGGGTCAATGCAGATAGTCCGGGTAGCTATTGATGAGCTATTTAACTAACTATTTAGCAGTTTTATGGTTTGGGGGTAGAACCTGTTAAGGGTCCTGTTGGTTCCAGAATTGGTGCATTGATGCCACTTGCGATATGGTAGCAGAGATAACAGTCTATGACTTGGGTGGCTGGAGTCTATTTAGTCTGATATGTTACGTTTCGTATGGTATGTATTAATTTGTGTATGTCCATCATCCATTTCTTATATGTTACGAATTACAATTTGTATGAGGTTACGAATTGCAATACATTTCATATGTTACGAATTCCATTGTGTTGTGGCTAACGTTAGCTTTAACTTTAGCTAGGCTAGGGGTTAGGGTTAGGAGTTAGGTTAATTAAAGGGTTAAAGTTAGTGGAAGGGTTAGCTAATATGCTAAGTAGTTGCAAAGTAGCTAAACAGTAGTAAGTAGTTGCAAATTAGCTAAAATTGCTTGTGATGAGGTTCGAATGCGCAACCTTTGGATTGCTAGACATTCGTGTTATATGTCCCCCCATCCACCCTCATTTCGTCATAAGGGAGAAGTAACCTTTCTTATGTAACCATACCATACTAATTTGAGTGTCTCGGATTTACATTTACTATGTTCTGTCTAGTCTTTTATTATATAAATACACTTGGATTCCTTTTGCCATGACTCCACTGTACCAAAACCTTTAGCCTCTTCACTAGTATCCAACCTTCACATATCTACAGTATTTAATGTTACATTTGCAGTGTCTTTGAGAAAAAAAAGTGATGGGTCTCTGAAGAACTGTTTGACATCTTTGACCAAGACTCAGGGGTCATGACCTACACTGCCACTGAATTGAATCCCGTTACAGCTTTTGCAGCATGAAATGATCATACTCTCCCTCTGCAGGTGTCGTCTTCCTTCCCCAAGTATGTTGACTAAGACATGGCATGCATAAATAATGAATTCTCAAATACCCGGTTGTCACAGACTCAAATTTCTGGGGTTTCAGATAATTTTACAGCCCCCCCCCCCCTCCACACGAGAGGGGCTGCCGCTGAGCTAGCGGATTAGAAAAYGCAGCTCAGTCAAAAGTTCTCTGATGAGGTTGATGCTGGGAGATTGATCTTCATGGTTGGTTGACTTTCTCCGGCTCATGCTGCTGCAGCCTTCCTCCCCGAACAATTAGCATCTGATTGAGGGGAGATGTGGGCGCTGTGAAGCCCACTGCATGGACTATGTGATGCCTGGCATACAATTCTGAAGAATAGCCACAGTTTTTTGCTAGATTCAGTCATTTTAACAAAAGAAACGTAATAACAGTTCAATGTCAAAGCTTTTAAGAGATTTAAGTAATTAAATGTTTTAAAAAGGGCATTTAGGCTACTTTATGACAGCAACTTTTTATCTTGATCATGGTTGAACCATCATGTATTAGATGAAGGTGGACTTGTGATTTGACATGCTCCACGATGCCCTGGGCCATGGTTAAACATAATTTTAATGAATTGCACTCCATACAATGGTGGCACAGCTCCTTCTTGTGGTTGCCTATGTAATTGTCTTAATTTCATGTCATTGAACACAAAAATCCATATCACACAGAAAATCAGTGATTCAATACCATTTTTATTTTATTTTCAGTGTTTTTATATAAAAACAT
This sequence comes from Salvelinus sp. IW2-2015, assembly GCF_002910315.2. Lineage (NCBI taxonomy): Eukaryota > Metazoa > Chordata > Actinopteri > Salmoniformes > Salmonidae > Salvelinus > Salvelinus sp. IW2-2015. The sequence goes on from NC_036842.1 coordinate 54,315,987, forward strand.
ACTGGACTTTGCCAGCATCCACTCCCATTGGCTATAATGTGGTTTTCCCAGAGAATAAGACCAGTACCAAGTCTATTTACAGAACATCCATACAAAAATGGATTTTGAAAAAAACAAAATCTACCCACTGCTACCCCAGATCCTCCTAACTGAATAAAATGTAATGGATTCTATCACCCCACCTTCAAGATTAATGCCTCTGATTAAAACAAACAATATGCAAAAATGGCCTTTACACAGTTGGCTCCTAGTGAGACAATAGTATCTCTTACAATTCTTTCTATATAAAGTAATGCATATACATTTCTCCTTTACAATAAATTAGTACAGGCACATTCACCTATGGTCATGGTATAGGTCCCTGTAACACAGTCAAAACCATTGTGAACGAAGACAACGTTTTACAGGTTATTCACAGATCTCTCTCACGCTCACACACAGACACGCACACCAAAAACTGTAAAAAATAAAATAAAAAAATGAATCGAAAATCTGGGCAGCAAATTTTTGGTTTTGTGTGAATGATGCACTTTCTGCTTTTTAAACATTGAAAGCATCTTATGTATACAATTATATAGATTTATATAAATATGTACAAACAAAACACACTAAGTCCCATAAAAACATTATTGTATTTAAAAACCACAATAATGCAGAGAGAAGCTTGTCCATAAACTTCAATAACTTAAGAAACCATAAAAAAAGTAGCTGAAATAAAAACAAACGTTCAATCGATACAGTATATATTTTGCCCTGGATGAGTCTCAGTTGTAGCCAAGACTTGCACAGGTTGTAGCACCAGCAAATATTTAATAAGCACCATAGTGCTGACATGAATCACCCCTACAGCATAAATAGCAAGAAAGTGAACACGCAGTACCAATAACTGAAAACAGAATAAATTAGTGTCACGCCTTGTACAGGTATTTACATGGTTAAATACAGGGCAACTGCAGAGAGGAAATGGGAGTGAGGGTGAGAATCATGATGGAAGTGAAAGTTGCAGCAGTGAAAGTTGCAGCATATTACAGGACAGAAATTCAACATTCATCAGGTTAGACCAGTGATTTTCGTGAGTCAGTTCTAGGACTCTGTATTAAGGTTTTTGCACACGCCAACCCAATCGCTTGAGTTCAGTTGCATAGCTCATTGATTCATGTGGATATTACATGTTGCCAGCTACAGTTTTTTAGAATGGAATAGAATAAAAGGGAGCATGCGTGTAGTGGTGTCATACACATACCATTTACCCATGAGCAGCTTAGTTGATATAATCAAGACATGAGGTGGAATGGAAACCTGCACCAAGAGACCGTAGGGCTACTTACTTGAGGGCTTTAGATTCTCCCCCAGTACACAGTAAACACAAAGAGAGGGTGTGTGTGTTAGAGGAATACTGGGACTGCTGTGGAATATCAAGTAAACTAAGGAGAGTTGAAGGGCTCCACCTAGAGGTGAGGGGATGCATGAGCAGGTTTAGTCCACATTGCAGGGCTTGCTGCTAGGCTTGTCCTTGACCTGGCTCAGGTGGCTCACAGCGCGATGAAAGGCAGTCTGCACTGCTTTACGGATGCCAGAGGAGCAGCCCTCCATCAGTTTGATCTTGTCCACAGTCTTATTGATACCAAAGGGAACCATCTTGGCTCTAGGAAGCCATTGCCTGTCAAAGACAGTGAAGTATCATTAGGATTATGCTACATCATATTGCCATTGCAACTCAAGAACCTGAGCACTAACTCTATTTGATTAAAAATAAACCGTTGGCCATGTTTGAAGATTATTACAAGTGTCAAACTATAGAAGGGGAGTGTCGTCTCACCAGCTGCGCTTGTTGTCGAAGAAGTGGACGAGGAAGAGTTTCTCTTCGGACCTGTACTGCATCTGCTCGCCGACCCTGAGGACGTCCAGAGGGGGTAGAGGGAGAGAGACCCCGTTGTGGTGACACCCCGCCCTCGGCATCTTGTGGTCTATGATCTGCATGGGGGAGGGGGCAAGAGAAGTGATTGGTTGTAGTGACCTGAAAACAAGAGGATGCAGGGGAATCCTGGTTGTGGTGCAGCAAAGGTTCAAACTGGTGGATAGGAACGTACATTAACACAATCACACACTGACGACACACACTACCACACACAGATGCCATGCTACCTGAGTCACCGAGAAAGCTGTAAGCAATCTGTGTGACTCCTAACACACTCATACCACCCACAACACACTGAAGCTGAGCAGCTAGCTGCAGGGCGTGCACAAACACGAGCTACACCACTTACGATGAGAGGAATGGATGGAAATGGGACATATATAGATGGGCATTGGCCAGTCTGGGACATGCGCTCACTCAAACTCACCAAGGCGGGGTAGGAGGGATATCCACTACATTTTGCCCAAACTAGTTTAAGGGGTTCCAGTACATATGTTGCAGCACTAGCAGGCATCCAAATATTTCCGTTGCCAACTTCTACGGAAGCAGGAATAATGACAAGCAAGTTATGGGGGGTTCACTGCAAACAGACAAGAGACTACTCTAAAAGCCATGCTCACACTGACAGGAGACACACAAAAACGTGAACATACAGTACGTTCACACACAGGGAAGTATTATAGGGCATCAAAACACTGAAATACAGTTTTAGTTGTAATAATTTTGAAATAATGTGAATTGTAGAGGGTAACCATTACTTTGTTTGCGACAGAGTAGAAGATGCCCGAAAACTGCTGAATTATGTATAGGAAGTGGGATTTCTTAGTCTAGACTGGGTGACCAGGAGATCATTGGTGCCTTGGGGCATGTCAGCTCAGGCCACTGGTACAAGATGTTGACAGAATAAGGGTTGTTTAAAAAAGTTTGCCCTGGCCCCAGTGTTAGAACGCAGAGTGCTGGGAGCCTCGGTTGTCCTTTGTCAAACAAGCTCATGTCACTTGTCACACTGTGCTCAGATGCATTCTTACCAAGGAACACACACATGCTGGCACACATATTCTTGTCTAAATCAAAATACATTGGTTCCCCAGACTATCTGCACTGACACCATCTTGCATTGACTATATGCACACTCACAAGACTATATACACTGAGTGTACAAAATAGGAACACCTGCTCTTTCCATGACAGACTGACCAGGTGAAAGCTATGATCCCTTATTGATGTTACTTGTTAAATCCACTTAAATCATTGTAGATGAAGGGGAGACAGGTTAAAGAAGGAGTTTTTAAGCCTTGAGACATGGATTGTGTGCCATTCAGAGGGTGAACGGGAAAGCCATTGAACGGGGAATGGTAGTAGGTGCTAGATGCACTGGTTTGAGTGTCAAAAACTGCAACGCTGCTGGGCTTTTCACGCTCAACAGTTTCCCATGTGTATCAAGAATGGTCCACCACCTAAAGGATATCCAGCCAACTTGACAACTGTGGGAAGCATTGGAGTCAACATGGGCCAGCATCCCTGTGGAACGCTTTTGACACCTTGTAGAATCCATGCCCCAACGAATTGAGGCTGTTCCGAGGGCAAAAGAGGGAGCAACTCAATATTAGGAAGATGTTCCTAATGTTTTATACACTCAGTGTATATCTGCTATCAATCTCAGAACTTGCTTAACACTCATTCTATGAATATCAATAAAAACACAATTCGGGACAAAACCAGCCCCTCTACTTAGCCTGGGTACGAGTCAATTTGTGCTAACCTTCCACTCCTTGCCACAAGCAGGTCTGGATTTCAGGCTACCCTCTACTTTTATAAGCTGAGACTTGTGGTCCATGGGAAGCCAATTAATGTAAGAACAGCAGAATTCCGTGATGTCTACTGGGCGATGAGTTATTGAAAGTGGTAGAATTCCAAAGCTAAAAACAAGCCTTTGGGTAGCAGGCAATGACAAGAGGACTTAGCCAGCTTTTCCAGATAGAAATGTTAGACAGATACTAAATACAGATACTACATTTATCATTCATAATATAAGTCCAGTCTTAGCATTTATTTACAGAAAGAACTAGTGTCTCACCTGCTGCAATCTTAGCGGCTTTGGTAAAGTCCCCATTTTCGATACAGGTGATGAGTGCGTTTTTGTCGTCCACTGTGCTCCTACGTGCCATGGATGGCCTCCCTTTTCCATTTTTTGGCACTCTGACCGTGCTACAGTAAAAACAAAGGAAAACCGAGTAGGCTACTGTGAGCAAATGGCAAATGTGCTAATAGTTGAGTGCAACATTTTGCCTGGTAAGTGATGATAGACTACAGACAGCTGCTAGAGGATCTAGATATTACATTAACATGGCACTGTGATGTAGGCCCACTGCCAATCCTGTACCTGGTGCTACACAGCAGAGTGCTGCCAGCAAAGAGTCTGCAATATTGCCATTGTGCTGAGGTGTTAACAAGCATACCTTGTGCTACACAGCACGCTGCCGCTAGAGGAGATGCTGGACTCAGAGGCACAGCGCCGGCGAGGCTCCAGCGGCCTACTGGGGCTAGCCTCACTCTCTGGTTCAACGACAAAGCCATTAGCTAGTCCTGGAGACAACGAAATGGTCAGAGCCTACACACCCACTTGCCTCTCCATTACAATGACATTTGCAAACCAAAATTATGAATTTTGTACATGAATGAGAAGAAAAAGGTGACATTTGCATATTTACACTGGGCTTTACCTGTGTCAAGGCGCTTGATGGGCGATTCCTCCTCATCTTCATCACAGTCTCCACTGGAGCTGTGGGTCCTCTTCCTGGGTAAAAGGAGGGTCTCAAGGCGAGGAATGACAACAGAGAGGAAGGTTTTGGCTCCCAGTGGCGGGGAGCCGGGCAAGTGCTCGGCTGTCCTTGGGGGCTTCTGCAGGCTAGCACTCTTGGACTTGCATAAGAGCACATTGGTCCGCCTGTTGCCCGTGCCAGAGGGCTCTGCGAGCATAGAGGTGGCCACGAAACTGAGGTCACTGACTGGGAACAGCGGGTTACAGATGTGCCCGTTGACGGGTTCCTGGGGTACAGAGGTAGCGGTCTTGACACCGTTGCACTTGGAGGTCTTCTGGCTCTTGTCCACATTGGATTTGATGGGCTTGAGCAAGGGAGGTTCTGAATGACTGTCTGAGTTGAAAAGCGGCGGCGAAGAGTTCAATGGCTCTAGTTTCGGTGGGGGCAAAGACTTGCCTCCTATACAATCAAAACAGAAGCACAGTAGAAAAGGAAAGTGATTTTGACATGTGGAACAAACAATCATTAGCTAATAGCCTACAGTTCATCAAGTAAGATATAGAGAAGGTTTAATTGAAACAATTCATAGCTTTAGGACAGCCTGATATGTACCTTCTTCCTGTGTGCTGTGTCCAGTGGGAGGCAGTGGTTTCTCCTCAGTATCTGCTGGTTTTGGTTCAGAGGAAGAGGCAGCGGGGTGCCTCGTCTTTAGGTATATCTCGCTGCGAACATCTGTGATGGTCTTTTTGAGCAGCTTCAGTCGCTTGCTGCGAGATGGACTGGACTTCATGGCACAGCTCAGGTCCAGCTTCTCCAGCAGCTCTTTAAGTTGCTCCTCCAAAGACATGTGCTGGCGGTTGGCTGGGTTTAGTATCCGGTCCACTGCCAGACACACAAACAATAACCTGGTTGGCTGAGCTCAAAACATTTCCCAATACTACAGTAACATAAATCATAGGCTGTGTACAAGATAAATGGAGAAGTAAACGTATGTAGACTGTCCTTACCATCGTCCCAGGAGAAAGGGGGAAGAGCCTCCACCTTGGGCGGCTCAGGGAGGTGCATCCCGCTGACAAAGTCAAAGCCAATTCGCTCTGCATACCGACGAGTCTTCCTGAGGATGGCCTCGCCTTGGTCTTGTAGACGCAGACCGGCCTTGTGGAAGAAGGTGTCCTTGGCGTTGTACTTCATGCAGTTGAATATGATCTGATTGAAGTCGGCCTCAAACTCCTCCAGGCTCTTGTAGCCGTGGGCCTCAATGCGCTTCCTCATGGTGGAGAAGTCCATTGGGTTCTTGATGTGGTCCAAGTAGTCAGGCACCTGAGGATAGGGAGATAATAAAAAAACACGATGCTAAGTGAAAGGTACCCAAATAACTAAATAGAACGATATACAATCTCTGTGAGGGTACCATTTGTTTTTAATTTGTGAAAGTAACATTCTATTGGGGGTATGGGGGACCATACCTCTTTAACGCTGACAGGCTGGGCAAAGATCTTGGCCTGGTCCTTCTCCTGAAGCTGGTCCAGGACAGCTCGTAGTAGAATGTTGAAGGGTGTGAGCTGTACCTCTAGAACGGACTGTTGGAGCTTCATCTGAATGGTTACAGGACATAGCACAAAGCTGTAGTATACTAACAGTTACAAGGGGATCCAACAACCACTTCTAAAGCTCTTTTAACAATGCAGATTATCTTTTGAAAGGAAATTAATTTGACCTCATTTTATTGATAGGACTTACAACTACTAGCCATTGATATGCTGTCACAAACATTCTTATTTCACTACTGGGGTTATCAGATTGAAAACCCGAGACCAATTCTCTGTACCTCCTCTCTCTTTATCTTCTCCCTCTTCCTGATCATTTCGAGCAGTAAGCGAGCTCGCTCCAGGTCGTGGCGTAGGCGGTGCCATTCCTTTAGCTGCTCCTTCATCACTCGATTATCCTCCACCCTGCGATCCTGTAACATCAGTGTCCATAAAGGCATTTTAATTAACATCCACAAGACCTTAATCTCAGGTAAGGCGGCAGAAAATTACAAAGAGCTACAGTGCCATCAGAAAGTATTCACACTCCTCGACTTTTCCACATTTTGTTGTGTTGGAGCCTGAATTTAAAATGTATTAAATTGAGATGTCACTGGCCTACACCCAATACCTCAAAGTCAAAGTGGAATTGTGTTTTGTGAAATGTTTACAAATTCATTACAAATCTAAAGCTGAAATGTCTTGAGTCAATAATTATTCTTCCCATTTGTTAAGCCTAAAGTTGCATGGGCTCACTGTGTGCAATAATAGTGTTTTACATGATGTTTGAATGACTGCCCCATCTCTGTACCCCACACTAAGGTCCCTTAGTCGAGAAGTGAATTTCAGACACAGATTCAACCACAAAGACCAGGAGGGTTTTACAATTCCTCACAAAGAATGGCACCTATTGGTAGATGGGTAAAAATATCAAAAGCACACATTAAATATCCCTTTTGAGCATGGTGAAGTTGTTAAATGACATTTTGGTTGGTGTATCAATATACCCAGTCACTACAAAGACACAGGCGCACTTCCTAACTCAGTTGCCGGAGAGGATGGAAACTGCTCAGGGATTTCACCATGGTGACTTTAAAACAGAGTTTAATGGCTGTGATAGGAGAAAACTGAGAATGGATCAACAACATTGTAGTTACTCCACAATACTAACCTAATTGACAGAGTGAAAAGAAGGAAGCCTGTACAGAATAAATACAAATATTCTAAAACATGCATTGTTTGCAACAAGGCACTAAAGTAATACAACAAACATTTTGGCAAAGCAATTAACTTTTTGTCCTGAATACAAAGTGTTGTATTGGTTTTGCCTTAACACATTACCGAGTACCACTCTCTATATTTTCAAGCATAGTGGTGGCTGCATCATGTTATGGGTATGTTTGTAATCATTAAAGACTGGGGAGTTTCAGGATAATTTTTTTATGGATCTAAGCACAGGCAAATCCTAGAGGAAAACCTGGTTGTCCACTTTCCACCAGACACTGGGAGATGAACCACCTTTCAGCAGAATGATAACCTAAAACACAAGGCCAATCCACACCAGAGTTGTTACCAAGAAGACAGTGAATGTTCCTGAGTCGCCGAGTTAGTTTTGACTTAAATCTGCTTAAACATCTATGGCAAGACCTGAAAATGGTTGTCACGCTGTGATCAACCACTTTGACAGCGCTAGAAGAATTTTGAAAATAATAAAATGGGCAAATGTTGCACAATCCAGGTGTAGAAAGCTCTTAGAGACGTACTCAGAAAGGTGCTTCTACAAAGTATTGCCTCCGGAGTGTGAACACTTACGTAAATTAGATGTTTCGGTATTTCATTTTCAATAAATGTGAAAACTTTTGTAAAAACATGTTTCACTTTGTCATTATGGGGTATTGTGTGTAGATGGGCGAGGAAAAAATATACTTAATATTGAATTCAGGTTGTAACAACAAAATGTTGAATAAGTAAAGGGGTATGAACACTTGTTGATGCACTGCACCTTCAATGGACATCGACTGTCATCCATTTTTTTGTATTTGACTCCACTGACCAACAAACTAGGCAAATTTCTATTAAATGTCAGTTTTTTTGTTGTTGTCCATATTGAAATGGATAAATGGCCCATATCTCTAGCATCCAAAAACCTACTTTTGAGAAAAAGGCCTAGACACAGGAAACTGTCTTTATCTCAATTCAAGTATTAGTCTGCTTTATTTTGATTTCCAAGCACTGGAGAACGGTTTAAAAACAACGTCATGTTTAAAGCAGACACAATTGTCTATCACAAGGATTCGGATACCATGAAAACTACTAAACAATTACACTGACCACTAGACTGACCGGCTGCTCTGGTTTGGGGGGTTGAGGGTTGGCCTGTAGCCGCCTGATAAGTGGCACGCCGTTCCTCGACTGTCTCTTCAGCATCCAGTAGCTCAGGACCCGCTCCACAAACGCCTTCTTCTTCTGGACAGACACTTGATTGAGAATCGTGTCGAAACTGAGAGGGGAGAATATGTTAGCATTGGTCAGACACAGGATTATTCTGTTTAATGTACATTTCACACATTCATTGGGAGGTTTGTTATTCAGGAAAATATTTAGTTATTGGTAGACAAAAGAAGTAAAAAATAATATGCCAACCTGCTGGGGGTTATACTAGGCCCAGGCACAGCTGGAGCCTCTTCCTCAGGCACCACCACTATTCTCTTGCTCTTCTTCTGCCACCCTTTTAACCTCGTCATCCCTCTTTTGTCACCCCTCTTGTGACAGACACCGTTTTTAGCATGGCCTTCCTTGTAGATAGCCAGGGGTCTCCGGGTGCACCCTTTAGGAGTGTGAGCACAGCAGAAGGCTGTTTTCTTCACAGAGAAAGTGGGCGACCCCGTCTCTGTGACTTCCTTGACAGGCTCCATTTTCATGTAGAGGCCGGCCGTTTGGGCACAGCTGACATGGAAGGCTGTGTAACAGTTAACCTTGTGACACTGGATGCAGGCCCCGGCGCCCTTCTCCTTGCAGAGGTAGCAGGTGAGTTTCCAACGGGCGGGCGGAATATTGCTGACACCGTCGATGGGCTCGATAAAGACTGTGTCGGAGAAGCCCACTTCTGGCACCCACAGGGCACACACCACGTGGCCCCAGCGGTCATCATCAGTCTTCTTCAGGGCACCGCCTTTGTTGGGGCAAAAGACACACTCAGCGGGCCGTGAGGGGCACTGGAGGCAGTGGCGACACAGCCACTGGCCCTCAGGGATGTAGGGAACACCGTAGCACTCCTGGTGCACAGCAATGTTGCATGAGTCACAGAAGAGGATGACGTTGCTGTCCTGTCCGTCTCCATCCATGCAGATGCAGCACACAGCGTCCTCATCGATGAGGGTCTGCGGGTCGCTCTGACCCTGGCTGGCAAAGAAGGACTCCTTCTCAAAGCGGTCCATAAGGAACTCAAAGAGGTTCTGGGACACCTGACTGACGCCCTCACTTTTCCTCTTCTCATTGAGAAGATCCAGCCAAGCGTAGTCCTCCTCATCCATGTCGTACTCCACTTCCTCATCCAGCTCTTCGGCAGTCTTCTCAGAATACTTATAATATATGGAGGGCCGCCGAGGCACCGCGGGAAGGTTGTACTCCACTGCGCGGAACTTGGGTTCCAGGAGGGCGCTCCCTTGCAGGGCAGCCCCATGCGTGGTGGTGAGGGCGGCGCTCTTCTTCTGCTGGTTGTTTTTGAGCCTCACCGAGCGGACCAGCACTTGCTGGGGCTTCTCGTTGTTCTCCTTGTTGCTGTTGCACTCCATGATCTCTTGGGCCGTGGGGTCATCGTCGGCGATGACATCCAGCTTGTCATAAATGCTGATCCTGTGCACGCGGCCATCTATCTCTAGGTCCACCATGCGCTGGGCCTGGGCATATGTCAGGGTCTCCTTGTTCGGTGAAGGTTTGATGGGAGAGGGGGGCCTCTGGGGCGTGGACATGCGATTATAATGCCGTACTTTTTTCTTCATCATGAAGACCTAAAAAAATGCTAAGAAAACCCACTGATTGAGATTTTACTTAGGCCAATAACAACCAAGATTGTAATATATCAATAGTCACAATTTCCCTTTCTTGGTTTCAGTTGTCTATTATTCTTTTGAGTGGACATAACAGAAGGCTTTTCATTGACATGACGAATATCATGGCATGGATGAATACAATGTGTCATCACTTTTACTTCCTTATGGTGTGCAGATGGGAAATAAATGTAAGTAGGTGTATGTAATAAATGCAATTTCTCCACAACCTGGTTAGGCCTATATTATTACAGTACTTGTGCCAATTTACTTGCTAGTAACCTAGGATAAGCCTAAATGAACTTTTATATTCACCCAAAGTCCCAAACTAGCCTACTTGAAGTGTGGAGAGGCATACCTTTCTTGTTGTTCTGTGAAACCAGAAACTAAATATTTGTAACTACTCTAAATTATTTGGAAGGTAACCGGTGTAAAATATGAGTGTTGCTAACTGTTTGTTGCATAATAATTGAACAGATACTATTAATTTCGCTGTTGAGCATTCATTCAAAATACATGCTAACTAGAGGAGTAGCTAAATAGACAGTTTGCCTGAGCTGTCATCTCTTTTTCGAAGAGACACAGTCATTGAAATATTTGGCAGACTCTGGGCATGTACACACTACACAATGAAAGCCAAACACAGCAGCTGATTTATGACTCCAAAATGTACCAGGTGACTGTTCTTTGGAAATTCCACTGACAACAAATATAGGTATCCTCAACTAACAGAACACATTGTAACGAAGAGGGTGAGACGGGAGAAACAAATGGGAAGTCCCTTGCGCGCAACATCTTATTAAGTTGACATAATTGCTAAGCAACCATTTAGCTAGCCTAGCTAACGTTAGTCAACTGTCAGCGAAAAAAAATAGCTAACCAATTAGTTATCCTGGCAATGTTAAATTGTGCTACTTAAACACAACTATCTAGATAGCTATCGTTGTGGTAGAGTTGCCTTGATAGCTATATTAGGCTAGCTGGCTAACTGCTAGCGTAAAGCCAATTTATTGTGGCCACCTAACGTAGTAGTTAACTTAGTAGCTAGCTAGTAAGTGCATAACCTACATAGCTTTAAAATTAACGTTAGTTGAAGGTTGAGCCAGGCATAAATAATATGTATATTGAACTAGGAGAGGAAGATCCCGTAAAAGTAGCGCCAGCGGCCTCAAGTCAAGAGCTAGCTAGCTAGCTAACGTTCACAATAAACTAAGGAAGGAAATATGGCGTCCGACTAAACAAGAATCCGAGTCGATTCGGTAACGTTTAAGTTATCATTTTCATCACTAGAATGTATAATCTATTTGTATAAATGCATTTAGGTTGTTCTGAAAAGCATACATATGTGCATAGACAGCAAATTTGGCTATAGCCATCTAACGTTACCTTTGTATTTTCAGTAATTCCGCTTTTGAAAACAGCAGCGCTTGCAAGCAATGGCGATGTGGCCTGCAGAGCAGCAGCAGTAAATCCACACACAATCCTCTCATCCAACGGGCACCGCTCGAGCAGCTTTGAATTATAAATTTAAACGACGACGGTCTAAATTCCAAATTCGATTCTATTACAAACATAAATATTTCTGAAGAGCCACCAAATACTAATGTCCTTTTGCGACTTGCTAACGATCAGTAGCTAGCTGGTTTCTTTTCGCCAACAACAATGCGGTTGTGCGGCTCCCCAGTTACGGCATGACGTAATTACGTCCCAGCGAAAATTAGGAAATTGTGTGGGTGAAGAAAATGCAAACATCAAGGAGGTGGGGGAGTCTTAGCTAGAAGGGATCAAGTGTTTGTCAAATGAACGTCAGATTTGACGTTTCGTAGCACAAAGTTTCTCACAAAGGCCTAGGGTGGCTGGTTGCCTAACTAGAAATAGAGAAGCAGGCATTCAGCAATTGCATGTAGCACCTGGAGGGCTGTTGGTTCGAATCGCAAATACGATGGGACAATCTGGTGGTGGTAGGGTTGTTAATGTTTGAATATAGCTTGGATTGAGATTTCCTATCGTGAATGTCGTTTTCTCTACCCCTAGTTGAGACAACATCCCCAGGACATAAAAAAAATATAATTTCCTGCAATTCCACATTTTACATTGCTTAGTGCCATGACCAGGGTGAAATAAAAAATGTTTAGTATTCAGGATTCTTTTCCAATTGAATTTGAAATTACTTGGTTTGAAGTTACTTTGAGATTATTTGGGCATGAAATTGAGAGGATGCTAAATGGGGGACACTGAATTACATAGTTTTTTGGTTAGAAAATGCTCATATTAACAGTTGGTGGAAGTGGTCGTTTCGGCATATTGTTTTGTAGTTGTACAGTGTAATTTTATAAGCAACTTAAATTGAATGATATTTCAAAGAAATTCCACAAATTAACTTTTGAGAAGGCACACCTGTTAAATGAAATGCATTCCAGGAGACTACCTCATGAAGCTGGTTGAGAGAATGCCAAGAGTGTGCAAAGCTGTCATCAAGGCAAAGGGTGGGTATTTGAAGAATCTCAAATATAAAATATATTTTGATTCGCTTAATACTTTTTTGGTTACTACATGATTCCATATGTGTTATTTCATAGTTAAATGTCTTCACTATTATTCTACAATGTGGAAAATAGTAAAAATTAAGAAAAAACGTTGAATTAGAAGGTGTTCTACAACTTTTGAACGGTAGTATATATAAATCTCACACCCCCATACAAAAAACATTAGTTTTTTGTTCAATGCATTTGTTGCTTTGAAATGTATATATATTTTTATATAAAAACCATATAAAAACCATTCATAAATCTCACAAGTAGGGATGATTTATTCTCTAATTGCATTCAGTGTCTTATCAATACTTTGTTGTTTCTTGTAACTACTGTAGATTATATTTGCCATCTCATTTTGAGATTAGGTTGAGATGGCATAGACAACTATTGTAGGTTTATAATTTGTGATGTAAAAGTTTTGAAAAATTATGACTTATGTTACTGTGCTTACAATGCTTTCTAGTCTTTTACAGCATATGACTAAATTATTCATTTTTTGCAGATCGAAATTTACCCAGGTTCGAACTTTACAGTCCTAAAGAACGTCAGGAAGGCGGCCATGCAACCAGGCAACAGTTCCACTGCGATGGCAAGAGCGCTGTTGGGTGCTTTAAGATGTTGACATGTTGCTGAAAAGCAACCTGAGAGCTTCTGTATGTACAGAGATTGTATTGACCATAGAATTAGAATCGAAAAAGATCCAATCACATTTGGTCATTTTTGGGAATTCTCCATCTTAGAATGCACATCAAAGGATAACAAACGATGTGTCGGAGATACATTGGCTGTGAAAAGAGGCTACTTGCTGTCCACCCCAAACAGCATTGTTTCAAATGGGAATATCCATTCTACTCATTCCAATTATACCGACAATGGCAGTAGTGCAGTATGTACAGTCGAAGTCGGAAGTTTACATACACCTTAGCCAAATACATTTAAACTCAGTTTTTCACAATTCCTGACATTTAATCGTAGTAAAAATTCCCTGTCTTAGGTCAGTTAGGATCACCACTTTATTTTAAGAATGTGAAATGTCAGAAGAATAGTAGAGAGAATGATTTATTTCAGCTTTTATTTCTTTCATCACTTCATCACCCATTTCCAGTGGGTCAGAAGTTTACATACACTCAATTAGTATTTGGTAGCATTGCCTTTTAAATTGTTTAACTTGGGTCAAACATTTCAGGGAGCCTTCCACAAGCTTCCCACAATAAGTTGGATGAATTTTGGCCCATTCCTCCTGACAGAGCTGGTGTAACTGAGTCAGGTTTGTAGGCCTCCTTGCTAGCATACGCTTTTTCAGTTCTGTCCACACATTTTCTGTAGGTTTAAGGTCAGGGGTTTGTGATGGCCACCACACAATACCTTGACTTTGTTGTCCTTAAACCATTTTGCCACAACTTTGGAAGTATGCTTGGGGTCATTGTCAATTTGGAAGACCCATTTGCCACCAAGCTTTATCTTTCTGACTGATGTCTTGAGATTTTGCTTCAATATATCCACATAACTTTCCTCCCTCATGATGCCATCTATTTTGTGAAGTGCACCAGCCCCTCCTGCAGCAAAGCACCTCCACAACATGATGCTGCCACCCCCATGCTTCACGGTTGGAATGGTGTTCTTCGGCTTGCAAGCCCCCCCTTTTTCCTCCAAACATAATGATGGTCAATATGGCAAAACAGTTCTATTTTTGTTTCATCAGACCAGAGGACATTTCTCCAAAAAGTACGATCTTTGTCCCTATGTGCAGTTGCAAACCGTAGTCTGGCTTTATTTTATGGCGGTTTTGGAGCAGTGGCTTCTTCCTTGCTGAGCGGCCTTTCAGGTTATGTCGATATAGGACTCGTTTTTACTTGGGGATATTTTTTTTAGATTACGTTGTACCTGTTTCCTCCAGCATCTTCACAAGGTCCTTTGCTGTTGTTCTGGGATTGATTTGCACTTTTCGCACCAAAGTACGTTCATCTCAAGGAGACAGAACGCGTCTCCTTCCTGAGTGGTATGACGGCTGCGTGGTCCCATGGTGTTTATACTTGCGGTACTATTGTTTGTACAGAGGGATGTGGTACCTTCAGGCATTTGGAAATTGCTCCCAAGGATGAACCAGACTTGTGGAGGTCTACCATTTTTTTCCTGCAGGTATTTGGCTGATTTCTTTTGATTTTCCCATGATGTCAAGCAAAGAGGCACTGAGTTTGAAGGTAGGCCTTGAAATACATCCACATGTACACCTCCAATTGACTCAAATTATGTTAATTAGCCTATCAGAAGCTTCTAAAGCCGTGACATCATTTTATGGAATTTTCCAAGCTGTTTAAATGCACAGTCAACGTAGTGTATGTAAACTTCTGACCCACTGGAATTGTTATACAGTGAATTATAAGTGAAATAATCTGTCTGTAAAGAATTGTTGGAAACATTACTTGTGTCATGCACAAAGTAGATGTCCTAACCGACTTGCCAAAACTAGTTTGTTCACAAGAAATTTGTGGAGTGGTTGAAAAACGAGTTATAATGACTCCAACCTAAGTGTATGTAAACTTCCGACTTCAACATTATATGTAAGTATTATTTGTAGTGTTGTACAGATAAGCCAGAGTCATTATTTTCAGACCTAACTCAAATCTGGCTGTGTCATTATGTCTTGGGGGAATTATTTATGACAGATAGGTGGCAAAGCTGCACTGAACAAAAATATAAATGCAACCTGTGAAGTGTTGGTCTCATGTTTCATGGGCTGAAATAAAATATCCCAGAAATGTTCTATACGCACAAAAAGCTTGTCTAAAATTTTGTGCAGAAATTAGTTTACATCCCTGTTAGTGAGCATTTGTCCTTTGCCAAGATAATCCATCCTGACAAGTGTGGCATATCAAGAAGCTGATTAAACAGCGTGATAATACACAGGTATACCTTGTACTGGGGACAATAAAAGGCCCCTCTAAAATGTGCAGCTTTGTCACACAACACAATGCCACAGTGGTCTCAAGTTTTGAGGAAGAGTGCAATTGGCATGCTGACTGCAGGAATGTCCACCAGAGCTGTTGCCATGCCAGAGAATTGAATGTTTCTTTCTCTACCATAAGCTGCCTCCAGCGTCGTTTTAGAGAATTTGGCAGTTCGTCCAACCGGCCTCACAACCGTAGACCACATGTAACCACGCAAGCCCAGGACCTCCACATCCGGCTTCTTCACCTGCGAGATCGTCTGGGGCAAGCCACCCGGACAGCTGATGAAACTGTAGGTTTGCACAAGCAAAGAATTTCTGCACAAACTGTCAGAATCATATCGGAAGCTCATCTGCATGCTCGTCGTCCTCACCAGGGTCTTAACCTGACTGTAGTTCGGCGTCGTAACCAACTTCAGTGGGCAAATGCTCACCTTCGATGGCCATTGGCACGCTGAAGAAGTGTGCTCTTCACTGATGAATCCTGGTTTCAACTGTACCAGGCAGATGGCAAACAGCGTATATGGCGTTGTGTGGGCTGTTGGTTTGCTGATGTCAACGCTGTGAACAGAGTGCCCCATGGTGGCAGTGGGGTTATAGCGTGTCCCAGTTCCCACCAATGTCTAGCAGCTTCGCACAGCCATTGAAGAGGAGTGGGACAACATGTCACAATCAACAGCCGGATCAACTCACACCAGATACTGACTGGTTTTCTGATCCATGCCCGTAACTGTTTTTTAAGGTATTTGTGGCCAACAGATGCATGTCTGTATTCCCAGTGTGAAATCCATAGATTAGGGCCTAATGAATTTATTTAAATTGACTGATTTCCTTATTTGAACTGTAATTCAGTAAAATCTTTGAAATTGTTGCATGTTGCGTTTATATTTTTTGTTCAGTGTATAAGGGGAGAAGATAGTGAGAAAAAGGACAGATTGGATTCTGAAAAAGTGACCACAATAACTACTAAGTAGGTTTTTGTTAATCGATTACAAATGTGCATTTGACAATGATATTTTCAAAAGAATATGACTTATAAATTACTTTTGTCATGCTAACTTCAATAATCTCCAAACTGCATGCAGAGACTGAAAAAGTTAAAAACTGTATTAAAAAAATGAATCCCCCATTACAGTGTTGGGAAAAATGTCAATTCAATTAATTGAAGATGTTAAAAGGATAGCTCACTTTTTGACACCTTATAGTTAGAAGGCTAACAAAAAAACCTATGGGGGTTATTGGGGCAATTAGACAAAGTTCAATGTTTGTGGCCAAATCCCCTCAATTTAATAGTGGCTATTTAAACAACTCTGAATCATGGATTACAATTTCTCCTGACTCATAGACTACTTTAGGGGTAAGGAGCCATCTGACTGACTATAAGGTGTATTTAACGCCCTGACCCCTATGTTTTCTTTATTATTTTGGTTAGGTCAGGGTGTGACGAGGGTGGGTATGCTTATTTTGTATTGTCTAGGGTTTTTTGTATGTCTAGGGCGTTTTGTTCTGTGTTCATTCTTTAAATAAAGAAGAATGTACGCTTACCACGCTGCGCCTTGGTCTCCTCCCTATGAAGACTGTGACAGAAGAACCCACCATAAAAGGACCAAGCAGCGTGAAAAGGAGGAGCAGACAGCATGGACATGGGACGAGATTTTGGACGGTAAAGATCCTGGTCATGGGAGGAAATATTGGCAGGAGAGGATCGCCTACCATGGAGGCAGGTGGAGATAGCATGGGATGAACGGCGACGATATGAGGGGACAAGTTTAGCACGGAAGCCCGAGAGACAGCCCCAATACACGAGGAGATTGGCTGAGTCCGGTTGGAGACCTGAGCCAACTCCTCGTGCTTACCATGGGGAGCGTGTGACTGGTCAGGCACCATGTTATGCAGAAATGCGCACGGTGTCTCCAGTTACCATTCATAGCCCAGTGCGATCTATTCCAGCTCCTCGCATTTGCCGGGCTAGATTGGGCATCCAGCCAGGATGCATTGAGACAGCTCTACGTTCCAGATCTCCAATGCGTCTCCACGGCCTAGTGTATCCTGTGCCTCCTTCCCACACTCGCCCTGAGGTGCGTGTCCCCAGCCCGGTACCACCACTGCCGGAACCACGCACCAGGCCTCCAGTGCGTCTCCAGAGTCCAGTACGTCCTGTTCCTGCTCCTCGCACTCGCCCTGAGGTGCGTGTTCTCAGCCCGGTACCACCAGTTCCGGCACCACGCACCAGGCCTCCAGTGCACTTCAACAGTCCAGTACGGCCTGTGCCTCTTCCCCGCACTCTCTCTGAGGTGCGTGTCCTCAGCCCGGTACCACCAGTTCCGGCACCATGCATCAGGCTTCCAGTGCGCTTCCATAGTCCAGAGCTTCCGGCGACAGTACCCAGTCCAGAGCTTCCGGCGACAGTACCCAGTCCAGACCTCCCGGCGACAGTACCCAGGCCAGAGCTTCCGGCGACGTTTCACAGTCCGGAACAGTCAACGACAAGCCACAGTCCGGAACCTCCAACGACAGCCCACAGTCCGGAACCTCCAACGACGGACCACAGTCCGGAACCTCCAACGACGGACACAGTCCGGAACTTCCAACGACGGACCACAGTCCGGAACCTCCAACGACGGGCCACAGTCCGCACTCAACGACGGCCACAGTCGGAACCTCCAACGACGGGCCACAGTCCGGAACAGTCCTAGTGACGGGCCCCGGCGGGGCCTCCAGCGAAGGTCCCCGGCCCGGGGTCTCCAGCGAGGGTACCCGGTCCGGGGCCTCCGGCGATGATCCGCAGTCTGGAGCCTCCGGCGATGTATTCCACGGTCCGGATCTCTATATAGTCGAGGGATCAGTGTAAAGAGGGGCGGCGTCCAGAACCAGAGCCACAAACCACGAGCGGTAGCTCCACCCAGACCCTTCCCCTGTAAGTTCCAGGTTCGTGCGTGCGGACGGAGCTCCGCACCATTTGGGGGGGGGGGGTACTGTCACGCCCTGACCTTTAGTTATCTATGTTTTCTTTATTATTTTGGTTAGGTCAGGCTGTGACGAGGGTGGGTATGCTTGTTTTGTATTGTCTAGGGTTTTTTGTATGTCTAGGGGTGTTGGTAAGTCTAGGCATATGTATGTCTATGGTGGCCTGAATTGGTTCCCAATCAGAGGCAGCTGTTTATCGTTGTCTCTGACTGGGGATCATATTTAGGTTGCCATTTTCCCTTGGGTATTTGTGGGTTCTTATTCTATGTTTAGTTGCTGTTTATCGTTGTCTCTGATTGGGGATCATATTTAGGTTGCCATTTTCCCTTGGGTATTTGTGGGTTCTTATTCTATGTTTAGTTGCCTGTCTGCACTAGCCATATTAGCTTCACGGTTCATTTTGTTATTTTGTTCGTTTTGTTCAGTGTTCATTCTTTAAATAAAGAAGAATGTACGCTTACCACGCTGCGCCTTGGTCTCCTCCCTACGACTGCCGTGACGGTGTAAAAAAGTGAACTATCCCTCAATTGAATTTACAAATCAATCATTGCAAATAAGACATTAATGGTCAAGGATTTCTTATTAAACTGAATCTGATAAGCTTTAGTAATTTTATTTATGACCTCAAACCCAACCCCTAACTGTTCTATGTGCTCTTTATTTTATATTTGTTGCTTCCCCTCCACATATGCTGTCATGAAGCTTTTCCCGAATGCAACAAAGGGACAAGTGGGGACGGCTTAAAACAGTTAAATGGCTGAATTGAAAGCAATGAGAGAAAAAACGAGATGAATAGGATGAAATAAAAATGCTTTTGTTTTTTTCTTTGTTCTAATGTTTTATTACCATGACTAAGAGTGTGCAAAGCTGTCAAGGCAAAGGGTGGCTATTTGAAGAATCTCAAATATAAAATATATTTTGATTTGTCTAACACTTTTTTGGTTACTACATTATTCCATATGTGTTATTTCATAGTTTTGATGTCTTCACTATTATTCTACAATGTAGAAAATAGTAAAAATAACGAAAAACCCTGGAATGAGTAGGTGAGTCCAAACTTTTGACTGGTAGATGAGCAACCCAGAACTGTGTGAGTGTGTTTGCCTCAAAAAGCATCTTGCTTCAATCAGTTTATTCCAGTTAAGACTCAAAATTATTATTGTATTTTAACAGCAACAGTTCCAACCTAGACTAGTTTTCAACAATAATTTCTACAGTAAGGTGTACAGTAGGCCTAATCATTTTTCATCTTCATCTGTACTGTTACTAGGGTTGCACTATCAGTAGCTAGCTTGCTTTGGCGAATGATAGCTATTAGCTGTGAACAAGGCCAAATGACAACAATGCCTTGCTAGCTAACTTACTTTTCCACTGTCGAAGCACTGTTTCCTGGAGCATTCTACCCTGTTCTGAAAGAACTCCCTGGGCTTACCATCATGCTGTGGATGTTTGGTCAGGACGTGTCGTTTCATTACTAAGAACTTCCCCACACAAAACACATTGTGGGCGCTCCTCGTTATAAGTTTGTATTAAAGAGAAACTCATCACTGTATATACGTTTCATGACAATTGAGCTCAGTCAGAACTTGTGGCTAGCATGAATCCATTTGATGACAGCAGTGAGTGATGGCGAGTGGGAATGACAAGTCAGTGGTAGACAGCGCATCATCTGCTGATGAACGACAGCGCTGCATCGCGTGTGTCGCGGAGTAATCTTCAAGCACACGGGCATCTCCCTCTCACATTCACGCAGCTGCCAAACTGAGCAGAGACCGTTGCTAAGCAGAGAGCGCACTTGGCCAAATCAATTCCTGTAATTAATAAAGTAATTAAAAATTTACTCTGACACATCGCGACCCAACATTAACAGGTCCGCGACCCACTTTGGATCGCGACCCATACTTTAAAAAAGGCTGGTCTAGAGTCCAAATTGGAGATTTTTGTTTCCAACCGCCATGTGAGACGTGGTGTGGGTGAACGGATGACCCTGCATGTGTATTTCCCACCGTAAAGCATGGAGGAGGAGGTGTTATGGTGTGGGGGTGCTTTGCTAGTGACACTGTCTGTGATTTATTTAGAATTGAAGGCACACTTACCCAGCATGGCTACCACAGCATTCTGCAGCAATACGCCAATGAGTAGGTGTGATAAAAAAAATTGACCAGTAGTGTATGTTGAAAATATGATATCACTGCCGGGCTAGATTGGGCATCAATTTGTGCCACTTGTGTAGCCTACCTGGAGCTAGCAAACTAATTTAATAAATAACCTATAACTTCAGTTTATAGTTGTTGTAGCCTTGGGTTATTATGCAATTATTAATTGCACATTTAGTTAATTAAATTGGAAATGATCAAAGCTCTATCGCAATTGCCAAGCAGTTGTTAGAATGCATTTGATGGACAGTAACAGTAGTGTCACGCCCTGACCTTAGATATCACTGTTTTTCTAGATATTTTGGTTAGGTCAGGGTGTGACTAGGGTGGTTAGGCTAGTTTTTGTATGTCTAGAGTTTTTGTATGTCTAGGGGTTTTTGTATGTCTATGTTGTTCTGATATGGTTCCCAATCAGAGACAGCTGTTTATCGTTGTCTCTGATTGGGGATCATATTTAGGTAGCCATTTTCCTCATTTGTGTTGTGGGATCTTGTCTATGTATAGTTGCCTTAGTGCACATCAGTAGCGTTTCGTTTGGTTGTTTGTTGTTTTGTTAGGTGAGTTTCAGTTTATTAAAATTATGTGGAAAATTATGACCCCATTCTCAGTAACCTATTCCAGCAGGCATTTGGGAAAAACAAGCACATCTTACCTTGAAATCGCCTTGCTATTCATGTTGAATAAATTAGTCTGTTAATTTGAACTAAGCAAGCTTCTAAATAGTTTAGTTCACATATTGCCTGCATCTTGTCTAGGCTACTGTAGACTATCTGAAATGAGATGTAGACCTATCAGGGGCTATAGGCTATCTGCCTTTATCTAAGCAAACCATGGAAAAATTGAATTACAATCATAAACCCAGATTTTAGTCTGTAGCCTTTGCCTATTGAAATGACAAGTCAATCTCGCAAATGGGCCATTTATAAATGTTTATAGTCTTAACAATTGTCAAATAACATCACAATTGCGAGAAAATAGCCTAACATTCGTTTTTTTGTTCGTCCAAGTGTTTCTTGCTCAGAGATTGAGATCCTCTGTACAACTTTTATCACTCAAACTCTCCTGTCGGATTTACTACAGTTATGCACTAGCACAAAGGTGATTTATTTACAATTATAAACCTGGTTCGAGCCTTCAATGCTGATTGGCGGAAAGCCGTGGTATATCAGACCATATACCATGGGTATGACAAAACATAACTTTTTACTGTCCCAATTACGTTGGCAACCTGTTTATAATAACAATAAGGTCCCCTAGGGGTTTGTGGTATATGGCCAATATATCAAAGCTAACGGCTTTATCCAGGCACTCCGCATTGCGTCGTGCTTAAGAACAGCCCTTAGCCGTGGTATATTGGCCTTATACCATATCCCCTTGTGCCTTATTGCTTAATCATAGGAGTCAAACGAGTTAAATCGACATCCATTGATGGAAAATTATCTTGGGAGTTTAATAAGGGCAAAATATATTTTCTCTTGCCACATATTCAAATTCCTACATTATATCATGTCATAGCTTGTAATAATTATTATTTTGAGGAAACACACATTTAGCTTCTAACGTCATTACAATATACTATGATATTCCTTCTTTAATTGACTCGATAACATTATGGGAAAAGGGTTTATTGTATAAATATGGCAACTCTTCTCGTTGTGAAAAAATAATTGGGCGAGTTTTCAGGCCTTTGGATATTTTAGCTTGACCTAGCAACAACAGCCGAGTGGCTACCCCAAACTGCATGATAAYAGTGCCTAAAACTAGTTGATTCATCACCACGGACATTTTCTGTAGAGTATTTGGCTGCTCCAACAAGGCAGGAAAGGCAATGGGAAAAAATATGTTTACAGATTCCCCGCAACAATGAAACACCATTGGTGACACTGTAAGAAAAGCAAAGAAACMTTTTTGGCTGTCAAGACCTGAACCTAGACAGCTGTTGGTAATGGGGCTGCTATGATCATTTCATCACTAGTAAATGAAGTCTGATCGATTTCGAGTTTAGCTGTTAAGCTAACCAGGTGTAACAACAACACTTAAATTAGCTATTAAGATAGACTACAAACTATCAATTAGCATGTGTCGCGTAAGTTTTGGGGAAGCTATTTTTCACCATAAAAATTCACCTTTATAACAAAGGATTGCATGCCTCTATCATTGTATTTGCAGACTAATGTAAACCTACTATTCCTAATGTGATATAGATTGGATTATTTGTGCTATTAATAAACGCGTAGATGCATAGGTTTATAGGCTATATCAGAGACATTTCCTTTGCACGGGAAAAATGTACCATTGATAAACATTTCTTGCAATTCTACCAGTGGAGGCTCCTCAGAGGAGGAAGGGAAGGACCATCCTCCTCAGTGAATTTCATACAAATTTAAATTGTAAAACATTTAAAAAGTTATACTTTCTAGATAAAACTATACTAAATATAATCATGTCACCAAATAACTGATTAAAACACACAATTTTGCAAAGAAGGTCTACAGCACTCTGTAGGGTAGCAACATGGTGTAGTTGGAGGACAGCTAGCTATATATATATATATACAGTGGGGAGAACAAGTATTTGATACACTGACGATTTTGCAGGTTTTCCTACTTACAAAGCATGTAGAGGTCTGTAATTTTTATCATAGGTACACTTCAACTGTGAGAGAAGGAATCTAAAACAAAAATCCAGAAAATCACATTGTATGATTTTTAAGTAATTAATTGGCATTTTATTGCATGACATAAGTATTTGATACATCAGAAAAGCAGAACTTAATATTTGGTACAGAAACCTTAGTTTGCAATTACAGAGATCATACGTTTCCTGTAGTTCTTGACCAGGTTTGCACACACTGCAGCAGGGATTTTGGCCCACTCCTCCATACAGACCTTCTCCAGATCCTTCAGGTTTCGGGGCTGTCGCTGGGCAATACGGACTTTCGGCTCCCTCCAAAGATTTTCTATTGGGTTCAGGTCTGGAGACTGGCTAGGCCACTCCAGGACCTTGAGATGCTTCTTACGGAGCCACTCCTTAGTTGCCCTGGCTGTGTGTTTCGGGTCGTTGTCATGCTGGAAGACCCAGCCACGACCCATCTTCAATGCTCTTACTGAGGGAAGGAGGTTGTTGGTCAAGATCTCGCGATACATGGCCCCATCCATCCTCTCCTCAATACGGTGCAGTTGTCCTGTCCCCTTTGCAGAAAAGCATCCCCAAAGAATGATGTTTCCACCTCCATGCTTCACGGTTGGGATGGTGTTCTTGGGGTTGTACTCATCCTTCTTCTTCCTCCAAACACGGCGAGTGGAGTTTAGACCAAAAAGCTCTATTTTTGTCTCATCAGACCACATGACCTTCTCCCATTCCTCCTCTGGATCATCCAGATGGTCATTGGCAAACTTCAGACGGGCCTGGACATGCGCTGGCTTGAGCAGGGGGACCTTGCGTGCGCTGCAGGATTTTAATCCATGACGGCGTAGTGTGTTACTAATGGTTTTCTTTGAGACTGTGGTCCCAGCTCTCTTCAGGTCATTGACCAGGTCCTGCCGTGTAGTTCTGGGCTGATCCCTCACATTCCTCATGATCATTGATGCCCCACGAGGTGAGATCTTGCATGGAGCCCCAGACCGAGGGTGATTGACCGTCATCTTGAACTTCTTCCATTTTCTAATAATTGTGCCAACAGTTGTTGCCTTCTCACCAAGCTGCTTGCCTATTGTCCTGTAGCCCATCCCAGCCTTGTACAGGTCTACAATTTATCCCTGATGTCCTTACACCTGTCTCTTATACACATCTAGATGTGTATAAGAGACAGGTGTGGACAGGTGTCTTTTATACAGGTAACGAGTTCAAACAGGTGCAGTTAATACAGGTAATGAGTGGAGAACAGGAGGGCTTCTTAAAGAAAAACTAACAGGTCTGTGAGAGMCGGAATTCTTACTGGTTGGTAGGTGATCAAATACTTATGTCATGCAATAAAATGCAAATTAATTACTTAAAAATCATACAATGTGATTTTCTGGATTTTTGTTTTAGATTCCTTCTCTCACAGTTGAAGTGTACCTATGATAAAAATGACAGACCTCTACATGCTTTGTAAGTAGGAAAACCTGCAAAATCGGCAGTGTATCAAATACTTGTTCTCCCCACTGTATATATATATAGTCGTAAGCACCTTTTTTTAGGGGGGGTGACTCAGCTTTTGGACAGCTTGGCTGTCAGCTTCCCCTTATTTGATTTGACTTCAGCTGGAGAGGGTTAAGCTTCTTGTGAGTCATTGCCTTCAGTTGTGGCTCCAGCTACAACTGGTTCTTGCAGTACCTCTTCCTGGATGTCGGTATTATCCTCTACCGTTAGAGGGTCGATATGCTCTGCGATGGAGCAACCCTCCGGCCGCACACCATCGGGGAAACGCTCCCACCACTCCGAGATGATCTCGTCCTTGCTGTACCGCCGGTCGGCATTCCTCAGGGTGTCTACGTACGTCCTGGTCGGCTCCTCCCACGCCCTGTGGTGGGGGCTCCTCCGGTGGACATAGGTCCTGCCCTGGTCCTGAGCCCGCTAGTTGGCTGCTGGTCCTAGTCGGCGTCTGAGCGGGGGAGGGGAGCGTTGAGGGGCATCCCCCCTGCGAGTGGGTTGTGGTCTGTCCCTCTTAGACAGGTCTGGGGTGTCGCTGGGCCCACCGACACGCAGCAGTCTGGATATGCCGTGCTGGATGGCGGCCTGGGCGCTGCTGTACACAAAGACCTGAGGAAGATAAGGAATATATTTACTGCTTCAAGGACAGGCAGGAAACTGGCTACGGAAACAGTATGACTGCTGTGTGAGTCAGGATTGGGGTCAATTCCATTTCAGTACAGGAAGTAAATCTACATTCTCATTCAAGAATTGAAAATTGACATTTATTTTCAGAAATAATTGAACACCAATTCGCTTCCTGAATTGACAGAATTTAAATGGAATTGACCCTAGACCTTGTGACAGTGTGTTTCTTTGATTGTGTTATTATTTGTGTGTGTCCTTACCAGGATGGAGAGCATGATGGTGAGGAGCACAGGGATCTGCAGGGTGACTGGTATGTCCTTGAGGAAGGCTCGTAGGAACTGGCTGATCCCCTGGCCAAAGTGCTTCAGAGGCTCTGTGAAGAAGGTGGTGATGGTCATAGTGATAGCCTTCAGAGACAGAGAGATAATACATTATCACACTGCATCCTACAGGTCCAGGAAAAATGCTAAATGTTACACATTTAGTTTAGTCAATTCCATTTCAAGTTTTTCATAATGCTCACAGGGCAATCATAGACACTGGATTAGATTGATATTGCATTGTTAAAAAGACAGTATATATTTTTTTGTTACAAGTGAAAAACATGGCAATAAGTACATATACATTTGGGCTTACTCAAATAGTTGTGTTAAGTTGCAAGAGTAAGGTATGGGTGACTATCTTTCGGTCCTGGCCTGTGGAATAGGTTAGGGTCAATTCCATTTCAATGCTGTCATTTCCGGAAGTAGACTGAAAACTGGAAGTGGAATGTCAGTTTACTTCCTGAATTGACTGAATGGAATTTGACTTTCCCTGGTCGCCAAAAATAGGTTAGTTGGTGGTACAAGAAGGATGGGGTTGACCATGAGGACTTCGTAGTGCATCCTACAGGGATCGTCTTGGAGAGTCATGGCACCTCTGTACCAATCTGGGGTACAGGCAGGGAGGAGTAAACAGAAGGCTTCACAACAACATAAACCAATGTGCATTTCCACAGTAAACTTACTGCAACAAAACGATAAAAATGTGAAAGCCAGAAAAGAGGAGTGAGAAGTATTGTGTATTTTATTGTATCGTCATGCACCAATGATTATGAAACAATCACGCATCAATTAAATGTACTTTCGCATATATTTTTGAGATGAGGAAAATCGGATACCCCTGTGGAAAGATATGTGATGCCAAGCTCAGGTGTTATTTTTCCATTATCTCACCCTTCAAGTTATCCCACCTGTCAATTTTCTTCCTCCCAGTGCATTTTGCATCGATGCCCTCCATCTTTCCATTTTGTTTTGGTGCTCGGCAAAGGCAATCTGACAGGTTGAGAAAATCCAATAACAGATATGGTGAATTAACATTGTGTATTTTGTGTGCTGGAGGCTGGTCTAGTGGTAGTGCTGCCATTCCCGGGACCACACGCACACAGTTAGAACCCCGTTACTAACACTGCTTTTATCCCTCATCCATCTCACACAAAAAATTTACATTTTACATTTAAGTCATTTAGCAGACGCTCTTATCCAGAGCGACTTACAAGTTGGTGCATTCACCTTATGATATCCAGTGGAACAACCACTTTACAATAGTGCATCTAAATCTTTAAGGGGGGGGGGGGGTTAGAAGGATTACTTTATCCTATCCTAGGTATTCCTTAATAACCTGTGATAGTCAAACTCTCCTGGTAAGACAAACTCTGCTGGTAAGACTTAGATATTTCTCAAGACATTCCTTGGTGATGTTTCTGTAGTTGGATTTGAGTTTTGAAGAATAGAGATGGAATATTTAGAAATACCTTAAATAGCATAGTGCAACTTCCTTACCTGCTTATAAACCCCCACAAAAACATTATTTGCAGTGACCTGAAATATTGTTGTAGTGTTTAACCTAAATGTTTTGCCTCGAAGAACATAAACCAATCCCGAATCAGGAAAACCCTACACCGAAGGTTGCCAGAATGGCCACTCTGGCAGTAAAGAAGGAACTTTGTACCTTTTCTTTCAGATAATTATATTAATTTACTAATAAACATAGAGCACCAGACAGACAGTAAGGGGTAATTAGCATGTGAAAATTTTACAAAATACATGAAAGTGTGAATATTGGCAATTTACCTTGTAGAGATAGAACCAATTCCAGACCAGACCGATGAGAAAGCAATGGCAAAGATTTGCTTGAACTGAACAAACCAGGAGACTGTAGACCACAGCTCGTTGCAGATGATGACCACTATGATTAAGACAACCACAGACACCTGGAAGAGAGAGATCCTTTAAATAATTGCAATGGCAGTGAGAAATATTCCTGACGCTGCAATGTCAATGAGTGGAACCAATTCTGTCTCGTTTGTCTTGCCTTGAGTGTAAATGACTGTGCTCCGAATCAGATTGKTTTAGTTACAGTGCCAGTCAATAGTTTGGACACACCTACTCATTCTATTTTCTACATTGTAGAATAATAGTGAAGACATCAAAACTATGAAATAACACATATGGAATCATGTAGTTACCAAAAAAAGTGTTAAACAAATTCTTCAGAGTAGCGACCCTTTGCCTTGATGACAGCTTTGTACACTCTTGGCATTCTCTCAACCAGCTTCATGAGGTAGTCACCTGGAATGCATTTCAATTAACAGGTGTTTCAATATATCCACATAACTTAGCTTCCTCATGATGCCATCTATTTTGTGAAGTGCACCAGTCCCTCCTGCAGTAAAGCACCTTCTCAACATGATGCTGCCACCCCCATGCTTCACGGTTGGAATAGTGTTCTTTGGCTTGCAAGCCTCCCCCTTTTTCCTCCAAACACAGTTCTATTTTTGTTTCATCAGACCAGAGGACATTTCTCCAAAAAGTACGATCTTTGTCCCCATGTGCAGTTGCAAACCGTAGTCTGGCTTTTTTATGGCGGTTTTAGAGCAGTGACTTCTTCCTTGCCGAGCGGCCTTTCAGGTTATGTCGATATAGGACTCGTTTTACTGTGGATATAGATCATTTTGTACCCGTTTCCTCCAGCATCTTCAAGGTCCTTTTCTGTTGTTCTGGGATTGATTTGCACTTTTCGCACCAAAGTATGTTCATCTCTAGGAGACAGAACGCGTCTCCTTCCTGAGCGGTATGACGGCTGCGTGGTCCCATGGTGTTTATACATGCGTACTATTATTTGTACCGATGAACGTGGTACCTTCAGGTGTTTGGAAATTCCTCCCAAGGATGAAACAGACTTGTGGAGGTCTACAACTTTTTTTCTGAGGTCTTGGCTGATTCCTTTTGATTTTCCCATGATGTCAAACAAAAAGGCACTGAGTTTGAAGGTAGGCCTTGAAATATATGCACAGGTACACCTCCAATTGACTCAAATGATGTCAATTAGCCTACCAGAAGCCATGCCATCAATTTCTGGAATTTTCCAAGCTGTTTAAAGGCACAGTCAACTTAGTGTATGTAMACTTCTGACCCACTGGAATTGTGATAGTGATTTTTAAGTGAAATAATCTGTCTGTAAACAATTGTTGGGAAATTACGTGTCATGCACAAAGTAGATGTCCTAACCGACTTGCCAAAACTACAGTTTGTTAACAAGAAATGTGTGGAATGGTTGAAAAACAAGTTTTAATGACTCCAACGTAAGTGTATGTAAACTTTCGACTTCAACTGTATATGCACTTGGCATACAGACAGCATACTACATTCCAAAGTGGTAACATACATTTACAAGGTGGGTAAGATACAGTGAGGAAGTGTTTTACATAAAGAGAATCAGTGGATAGATAGAAAAAGTTAGCCTGGTATGGTTTCAATCTCTTTCAGAAGTTTGTTGAGGAATCCCTTGAACACTGGGTTGCATGATGGCTGCTGTGCAACCCTTGTAATCTTCTTCGTAACCCTTGTAATCTTCTTCGTATGCTCCTCAATAAAAAAAAAAAAAAATGAAGGACGATCACACGCCAATACAGACGATCACACGCCATCTATTTGCCACGGTTTCATAAATATACATTTGAAAAATAATTATGCGTGACGTTTAAAATACGTTTCCAACACTCAACACGAACCTCTCTTTGTAACCCTTCCACTTTGTTGTTGCACTCCGTTACGTCCACTTGATCTGAGTCCCGCATGTATTCCCTTCTCTTGGTGGGCACATTAGGGTAATTACTTGCCTGTGAAGATGACTTTCATTTAGTTTTCCGATTAGATTAATATCACGATACAAGGCAGTATTCGTCATGCTTGGTGTATTTTCACACTTCATGATTTTGTTTCATATACTGTAATAGGAAACATGACGAAGAAAAACAACAACAAAGCAATATTATAATTATTTCAAGTGATGGCACTGTCATGGCACGGAAAGATGCATTACACAGCTGCTTGTACTGCACCTCCGGGCTTTCTCATGGACTTTATGATTGGATCGTAGTTCTATACGGATTAATCTATTCGTCATCGTCCATCTGCCCTTGAACAACCAGCAACGGGGATGGTATGCGTCCTGACAGCACTTGTTGACATCTTCATGTTAATTAACATGGCTAACATGCTACAGAGAACTCGGGGTTCATGAAGCAGAAACAGACATCCTCAATAAACCCTACAGAGCAATAACGTCAATTACAAATAGCTGCACATTTTCTTCGAGCTGAGCCGGTGTGACGAGATAACTCGATCCGTTGGAATACGACAATATGAGCGCTTATTTCAGAGAGCGCTCCGTAAGCCACGCCCCAGTAGGCAGAGCTAGGCTTGGGCCTCGTTTAAATATGATAAAAAAGCCTCATATTTTACAGTGGGTCTGTCTGCTATGGTTCTGTGTAGCCTAGTTATGCTAATATATTTGAGCCCAGTGTATTGCAGTTTATTTCGTCTTTGACTTAAGTCAAATATATTTGAGTAGTAAACAGGGAACCAACAACGAGTCCCAGACAGTTCGCAATAGAACATACCCGAGGTGGCATCGTTTATTAGGCTAACGTTACCTAAATAATTGGTTACCTATTTGAGACTGGATTATAGAAGCGAATGTCATCTATTAATTTACTTTTATAGCATTTATAAGGAGAAGCCATATCAGCCATTGAAACTAATTGTTCTCACTTTGTAATAGAACCTTCATATTTTTCTGCCTGGCTGTGGGGCTCTTTACCTGCATTAATAAGATGTTCTTGTGATCACAACAAAACTACTTATTTTGCTCAAATAGAGATATAAATGGTGTTTTCTTTGAAAAAAATGGCCTGGCTGAGAATTGAACATTCAGTTTTCTGCCTGAGTGTGGCGCTGTTTACTGCAATTCTCTGGATTATTTTGTGACCAGAACAAAACCATTTCTTGTACTCAACTAGAGATTTAAATAAATAGTGTTTCTTTAAAAAACACTGGAGATTTAATGATAACTGAATTGACTCAGACAAGTAACATAAGTAGGCCTACAGTATCACAGTGAGATCAAACAGGTGTGCCCTGATGCTATTGAACTGCGACTGAGTAAACCCTGGCCTGACACCTGGACGGTATGGCTGTTGAACAAGTTGAGACTAAAGTACTTGGTGTTACCTTAGATTGTAAACTGTAATGGTCAAAACATATAGATTCTATGGTTGTAAAGATGTGGAGAGGTTTGTCTGTAATAAAGAGATGCACTGCTTTTTGCACCACACTCCCCAAAGCAAGTCCTGCAGGCTCTCGTTTTATCTCATCTTGATTATTGTCCAGTCATATGGTCAAGTGCTGCAAAGAAAGACCTAGTTAAGCTGCAGCTGGTCAAGAACAGAGTCGCACGTCTTGCTCTTCATTGTATTCAGAGGACTAATATTAATACGTGCATGGCAGTCCCTCTTGGCTAAGAGTTGAGGAAAGACACTGCGTCACTTCTTATTTATATAAGAAACATTGGTTTGAAAATTCCAAATTGTTTGCATAGTCAACTTACACACACACACTTACCCCACCAGACATGCCACCAGGGGTCTTTTCACAGTCCCCAGTTCCAGAACAAATTCATGGAAACGTACAGTACTATACAGAACCATGAGTGCATAGAACTCCCTTCCATCTTATATAGCGCAAGTGAACAGCAAACCTGGTTTAAATAAACACCTCACGGCACAACGCCATTCCCCTATCTGACCTACTTGTTGAGTGTATGTCCTGACATATATGTGTAACTGATATATGTACACACACACTACATGTTAATGTTTTTAAATGTATGTAAATTGTAAAGTCTTTTGTCTGTCATGTATTTTTGTTATATGTCAGACCCCAGTAAGACTAGCTGTCGCCATTGGCGTCGGCTAATGGGGGTCCTAATAAATCAAAAATTACTGAGAAAGTACCTCAGCCATAGGGAAATCATTGGGGAAAGAAGTCACACTTCCAGTTTGCACAAATCTCTATTTGATTTGCTGTAATACAGAGATAACGTGTAAAAGCATACATTCAATCTCACAATGTCTTCATTGCGTTTTAATTGAAAATGAAGCAGTCTTCCTTTATTCACTATTTCAATAAGGAAAGGGCAATACCAGTATTAATGGCCAGCAGGCTCAGAATATATCCATAATGACTATACAGAAAGTACTGGCAGTTAAAGACCATATGGACAGATGGCTTTTCATGAAGTCATATGGTCAGTGGCGATTTTAGCATGTAAATCTTGGTGTGGCAAACTCCACACGTTTTGGGGGGATGCATGCGAGCAAAGCCACTACACAACACAACACTAACCAACACATTATTTGCACTATAACAGTGACAAACAGTTGCCCACAAACTGTTAGGGCCTACATAAAGCTGTCCAAACAGCAGAGCTTTCTTTTCAGCACCGTGGCGTGAATCTTTACTACTGCTACACCTGGCCATCAGCGGAGCCTTGTCTAGCAGTGAAACAGTTCATTCAGCCTCGTTCACTGCCTTTAAAAAAAACATAGCTGATATGGGTGACTTGCTTAAACAAATGTGGTTTCTACAGACAGTTGAGATGTACAAACGATGGCATAAGGGGACGAAAAGAGGTAATCTGTAATTTCGATTAAGAAATTAATGAGCAAGCTAGGACGAACGTAGAATTCAGAACATGGGCCATTTTTACAGTATACTCCCTGTATACCAAGTCAGAACCATAGGATAAATAAAGGGGGCATATCAGCAGACAATGAAAGACATTTCTCTTAAACAGGCTATAGGCTAAATGTGCACCACCAAGTCAGAACAGTAGGCTAAATTATGAGGTGAAAAGGGAGCAAATTATTAGGGTGAGGTACATGGGCTACTAACAGCTTACTACACAAGATACACTTAGTATTACTTTCTTAGCTACAGTATAAATATCTCCCTGGCATATTACATAATTTATGCAGCAGCATACAATAAATGTTTGATCTCACCTTGTTGTGCTGTGCTCACTTTAACAGGAATGTGGCACGATGTCAACATTTGTGGGCAAAGTTTTCAGTTGTTTTGAACGCGACAGAAGTCAGATTGACAGCATGAATGTTTATATTTTAAGCTTGGAAAAGAGCCCATTAAACCCAGACTTGGACCACACATCCACTCCACTGAATAGCAGGCTAGTGATTGCTTTGCAACCCTTGCAGTTAGCCACTGATTCCTTCCAAAGCATAATGTCTATATATGTCCAATGGCCGATTAGCACCGATACGTTTTTATCTATAATTTGTCTTCATATGACAAGGATTGAAAAGGATTTGCCAGAAGATTGTCGAAGTGATTCATGATGATGACTGCTTGTCTAACTGGCTAGCTAAGATTTTGAAAGAATGTTGTTGACATGATCAGTCCCATCATAGCTACGGTAGATATAATGTGATTTTACGAAAATCAGGGATGTAAACAAATTAGTGTACAAAATTTGAGAGAAATTTTCTGGGATCTTTAATTTCAGCTCATGAAACATGGGACCAAATCTTTACATGTTATTTATATTTTTGTTCTAGATTTGTTAAACAACAGTTTTATATTTTTACTAAATTAATGCAACAGGTTGAAATGATTAGATTACTAGAAAGGGGTTACGGGTTTGCTTATGTTTATATTAGGTGTCGATTTCACTTAATGAAACACTGTAGTATCTGATGTATTTTGAGTAGGATTCTTCCTTCCAGGACTGATGGAAGTCTCCTACGGTATGTATGTTAAGGGAGATGTAGGAGATCACGTCTCAAACAACTTTTTATTAAATGCCTGGGATCAAGTATCACTGATTCCTTATGCTGAGAAATGTATGACATTTGCGGCAGAAAAAAAGTATTACATTTAGAGGGGTAACAGGAACAATCTAAGGCGAAACAGCTATTACATACTTTGTTGGACATTGGTGTAGTAACGATAACAGGATAATTGTATATGGTTATGGAAAAGAGAGACCAGTCATATAATATAATATGGGAATGAATTGTTAGACTCGGTGGCGAGATACATGTTGCCGTGTCTAAGGGTAGCACATGCTAAATTAAGCGCACGTAAACTTTGGGATAGATTACAACAAACGATTCATGATTTGAGGGAGTACAGTGGACTTATCATTATGATCAGGTTTTGTTTGTAGTTAAAACTTTTGGGTTGATGAATCGGTGTAGTATAGTGAATGCTAACTAAATGTTGTAGTTTTTTTCTCGGGAAAATGGGGGTTTCATTGTCTCTCTTTGAAATGTTTCCCGGGCTGTGGTCTTGGGAAGAGCAGTAAGTGAGATTAAGGCCGTAAACTACCAAATGAAAAAATGCCTTGCCATTTTTGTTTGTTTTTACTTTAAGGTTTGCAAATACCCACACACAACACACTTGTTATGGCATTTTGTTGTTGTTTTTAAATTACTATGTTTGATTTGTGTGTTCTATTTCCTTTGGGTTCAGTGAGTTTTCCATTTGTCTTAGTGCCAAGGTATCTTAAAGGGACACACACATACATGGAATTTTCGGGAAGTTTCTATTTTCTGAGTTTTAATTAAACACGTTGTAAGGTTCTGTATTTATTTTCTTAGTCAACCTTGTGTTGTGTTCTTGAACGTAGCCCTGTCTTTCATGTTTGTTCATTGATTTCACCTGTGTTAGTTACTCACCTGGTCTCATCAGCTCCTTATTTAGTTCAGTTCATTCTGTTTGTGCCTTTGTGAGGTATTGTTCATTCTAACTCTACTAAGCCTTTTCCTAGCTTGTTTGTAAGAACCAGTTATAGTTTTCAGTCCTAGTTTTGATTCACCTGCCTGTTTATGACCATTGCCTGCCTGTGACCACGATTCAAGCCTTCTGCGAAGGCGAAATAAACACCTGCCACGCTCTGCATGTGAATCTACACCTTTTTCTCCCTGAGTATTCATTACACACGTGCATTATTTTGATAAAGAAATGTACTGGAAACCTGGGATATGACATGTATGAAATGTTTGACTGTTTTTCATTAATTTGTCTAATATATTAAGAAACACTTCTTTGAAGGGTTTGTATGACCTCTGTCCTGACTTTGGAGTGTGGTTTGATCACCCTCATTGGAAAGCCATTTGGATAATGAATTTAAGGTCATTTGTAGTACTGATTTGAAGGTAATTTGTAATATTGATAATTATGATGAAGTTTATAGTTCTGAGCCATATTTTTGATTTGGACCAATTTGAAGGAGAGGACTTTGCCTTTGACTAAGGGTAGTCTTTATTTTAGGTTGGTCAGGGCGTGAGTTGGGGTGGGCATTCTGTTGTTTTTCTATGTTTTGGTCTGTACGTTATATTTCTATGTGTTTGGCCTAGTATGGTTCTCAATCAGAGGCAGGTGTCGATCGTTGTCTCTGATTGAGAATCATACTTAGGTAGCCTGTTTTCCCACTATGGGTTGTGGGTAGTTATTTTCCATTTCAGTGTTTGCACCATACGGGACTGTGTCGGTTTTCATTTATTCTCTTGTTCTTTTTTTTGTATTTTGTATTCATTCTCGATTAAACGATATTATGGATACGTACCACGCTGCATTTTGGTCCTCCTCTCCTTCCACCAACGAAAGCCGTTACAGGTAGGCTGTTTTAAGTCTATTTTCCTATGACCGTATGGGTCCAATTATTTTTCTTTAAGGAGTTATTAACGGTAGTGATTCTAATTGGACCAGTGGTAGTGTTTTTTGKTTTTTTTTGCAGATTACCCACATGGGGAGTTATGTGTCAAAATGGGGGAGGTAACAGTCCTCTGAGATTTTGGCTTGAAGTTTACATGCCTTGAGTGAAATGTGAAGGAGTGTATTGTTGTGTTGTTTGTTCTGTTTTGATACAGATCTCACAAATTAGGTTTGCTGGATTGTTGGGATTTCTCCCAATGGGTTATAGGTCTAACTTCCTGATCCTGTGGCTCTGCGATGAAGTTGACAGTGATGTGGAGTATATGCCAATTTGAAAAAAAAAGTTATTCTCTGACATATGTTTAGATACTGGTATTAAGAATAATTGATAAGTAATAATTTATTATATAGTTATAATTATAATACTTGTCTGGATTTCCTGAATCAAAAATTAACTGAACTAACCTTGAGAGGTCAGATCAGAACAAAAGATTATCATGAAAGGTGACGTCAGTCGGTGTCTTAATGCATGGAAGAAATAATTGGACCGAACAGTGTGTGTACCTCAAAACCCCCTCTAAATGGCTGAAGAAAAGCGACAAAGGCGTTCAATATGGCCCTGTCCGCACCACTTCTACCGAGAGACCTGAGTCCTGAGCCAGCAACCTGTATGCAGCATCCGATCGGAGCTATCTACTGCTTTTCTCTCATGTCTTTTCTCTCAGGAGTCCATGTGGAATGAGCATAGGGAGAGATATGTTCCAAACTTCTCGTATGTTGCTGGCATACTGGTTGACGAATGGACATAATTGGTGGTAAAGGTGATGGCAGCTCAGGTGAGACTTTGAAATTGAGACATTATCATGGGCCATCCACTTTGAACTGTAAAGCTATCTGAAGAAGACAATGAAGAATATGCCAGAAGAATCAGTGCCTGAAGGGGGGGGTCAACTATGCCCAAAATTGATTTCGACTTGTCTAAAATTGTTTATTTTGGGGTATCAGGTTGATTGTAGAGGTCTATACACTACATACAATTATAATAATTTTGATTAAGAATGCATTAAGATACTGATCTGTATTATAATCGTGATAAGAAAGTTAATAGTACAATTATAGGATAATTATACTGGATTTTAATAAACTCAGCAAAAAAAGAAACTGTCAACTGCGTTTATTTTCAGCACACTTAACATGTGTAAATATTTATATGAACATAAGATTCATCAACTGAGACATAAACTGAACAAGTTCCACAGACATGTGACTAACAAATGGAATAATGTGTCCCTGAACAAAGGGGGGTTCAAAATCAAAAGTAACAGTCAGTATCTGGTGTGGCCACCAGCTGCATTAAGTTCTGCAGTGCATCTCCTCCTCATGGACTGCACCAGATTTGCCAGTTCTTGCTGTGAGATGTTACCCCACTCTTCCACCAAAGCACCTGCAAGTTCCTGGACATTTCTGGGGGGAATGGCCCTAGCCCTCACCCTCTGATCCAACAGGTCCCAGATGTGCTCAATGGGATTGAGATCCGGGCTCTTCGCTGGCCATGGCAGARCACTGACATTCCTGTCTTGCAGGAAATCACGCACAGAACGAGCAGTATGGCTGGTGGCATTGTCATGCTGGAGGGTCATGTCAGGATGAGACTTCAGGATGAGACTGCAGGAAGGGTACCACATGAGGGAGGAGGATGTCTTCCCTGTAACGCACAGCATTGAGATTGCCTGCAATGACAACAAGCTCAGTCCGATAATGCTGTGACACACCGCCCCAGACCATGACAGACCTCCACCTCTAAATCAATCCCGCTCCAGAGTACAGGCCTCGGTGTAACGCTCATTCTTTCGACGATAAATGCGAATCTGACCATCACACCTGGTGCGACAAAACCGCGACTTGTCAGTGAAGAGCACTTTTTGCCAGTCCTGTCTGGTCCAGCGACGGTGGGTTTGTGCCCATAGGCGACATTGTTGCCGGTGATGTCTGGTGAGGACCTGCCTTTCAACAGGCCTACAAGCCCTCAGTCCAGCCTCTCTCAGCCTATTGCGGACAGTCTGAGCACAGGTGTGCGTTCCAGGTGTAACTCGGGCAGTTGTTGTTGCCATCCTGTACCTGTCCCGCATGTGTGATGTTCGGATGTACCAATTCTTTGCAGGTGTTACACGTGGTCTGCCACTATGCGGATGATCAGCTGTCCGTCCTGTCTCCCTGTAGCGCTGTCTTAGGCATCTCATAGTACGGACATTGCAATTTATTGCCCTGGCCACATCTGCAGTCATTATGCCTACTTGCAGCATGCCTAAGGCACGTTCACACAGATGAGCAGGGACCCTGGGCATCTTTTATTGGGTATTTTCCAGAACATGGGTGGCCATTTATACATTTCGGGTAGCCAGCAAGAATAGTGCACTCTATATGTGCTCTGGGTCATTAGACACCATTAGACATGAACCTGTCTGGGTAGTGGACATTACTGTTTATTTCTGTTCCTGTGCTATGGCCTAATATTTACTGTTACTATGGTTACGCCTATTGGGAATTTTCCAGAACATGTGTGCTCTTTTCAGAGGAGTTAGCAGGATGACATGTCTGTTTATTTTTTAACTATTGCTATGGCTCTAATGTTTCCATGCCCTAATATGAAACCAAACTAAAATTAGTGCAAGGCAAAAAGATAACGGGGGCTAAATGCCAGAGGGGATGAGTCATTAAGAGGAGTTTCTACGTGTGTGACGTAAGGAGGAAAAATGTATAAGAAGTGTGTGCCAAGGTTGGAAAGGCAGTTGTTTTCATGAACCAGCTCGGCTTTTATTGTATTGTAATAAAAGTCTATTTGAACTCACAGGCTCCGTTATTTAAGAAATATTATTGACTAAATATTTCCACAACATAAATGGCGAGCTTGCCAGGAGTGGTAAAAAGGGACCAGAGACTGTGAAAATCTGCAACTGCGTACAGGCTTCTTGGACGAACTGCACAAAAATACAAGTGGCCACTTGAAATATGGTAAGCCGAGTACTTACCTATAGTAATAGAGTTTTTGTGTGGTCCGCTCTGGGAATCTGTCGCAGCGGTAGGTCACTGAGTAGGTCTCTCCAAATTTGACAAACCAAAGAAATATTGGGAGTTTGAGTTCAATGAAATGCATGCAAAATAATGGGGGGATTAAAAGCTTTGAGGGTTGCAACAGTGAAAATATAGTATAGTAATTGGTGTGTGTGACCAATTGCAGAGGGAGAGCTGTGTGCTTCATCTGTCTTTTTTTGTTTGTTTTTTTGTTGTTGAATTTTTACCACCTTTTCTCCCCAATTTCGTGGTATCCAATTGTTAGTAGTTACTATCTTGTCTCATCGCTACAACTCCTGTACGTGCTCGGGAGAGACGAAGGTCGAAAGCCATGCGTCCTCCGAAACACAACCCAACCAAGCCGCACTGCTTCTTAACACAGCCACTGTGAACAATGCTTTTTTTCTTATGTCCCAAGCTGGTCCAGTTACAAAGCCAGGACAGGTCGTTGGAGAAAAGGCAGGCAAAAACCTCACCTGTAAAATAAATTGTTCGTAGTTAGTGGTCTATAGAGCAGTGAACCATCAGAAACTATAGGTCTAAAGTCCCTCCAAGGAAAAGCAGTGGGGAGCTCTTCCGAGTCACAGACTTCATAAGCACCCAATTACTTAACAAGTACAATACCCCAAGAGTCTGCACTTTATTTAATCCCATAGACAGAGCCCTAACGATGTCAAAAAGTGTCGCCGTCCAAAAACCTGTTAACTGTATGTAGTGTGATACCATGTTCTTGCAAATGACCAATTTCTTCTGAAGCTCCTCATTCCCAGCAAGATGATGTTCAAGCTTCTCCAACATCAGCCTTTCATTAAGAAGAAGCACAATGTCCTCAGGCAAAACTATGTTCCCATGAGACCAATTGGTCAGTTTCATTAAGAGGTTCCTGTTTACTGTGGTCTGGTATTGCAACTCTGACATCCTCTGCCAATTCCCTCAGGAGGGTGCTGAAGAATCAGCCAGTGCAAATCTTAACATATGACAGTGGGCAAATGATGAACTTTGGAAACCTATTCCTTTCGAATGACAAGATAAAAGCTTGATGAAAATTTGATTCTGAGATATGGAATGCAAGGGCCAAATTTGCCATTGTACTGTTTAACATTCCACTTTATGTAATTATGGAGCCCCTCACACTACAACTAAGTAGCACATATTGCAGTTACCTTCAGACTGATAAGCAGCAGGGCCCAGTGATGAGGAGGATTGAGCTGTTTGAGATGATAATTTATTAAATAACTACCTAAGAATGCAGCTAATAAGAATACTTCTTATTTTTTATTAAATGTATCTTTACAGAATTGCTGCTGGTAGTAGCCAGACTTAGCTTTTCTAATAGACTGTATGCATTAACAAGTGTACAGTGGAATACTTTAAAATACCATGTACTGCTGCCAGAAAATCTTCTGACGAAGAGGCATGGGAACAGGGTCTTGATGATTCTGTTGCAAATTGAGCACAATACACAAATATAGAATTTCAGTTAAAGTAAGCAGCGCCCACATCTCAACTGGGGGAAAGTATCCAGAAAAGTATCCAGATACAGTGACTTGGCTAGATATTCCCAAAGGGAAACCACTTTTGCAACAATGTTTCACACAAACTGCAACTGGCCATATGTAGTAGCATTACTAGTGCTAAAATAGTGATTTGGAAGTTAGCTACTGCTGCAAGAATGAAGCACATGCAATCTTAATCTGTCAACTGACGTGTTTCACAAGTGAACACATGGAGTAAACAAGACAAGTTTGTTCATGGCTAGCTTGCGGTGAACTTTCCCAGTTGGACAACGTTTTGATTGCAAGGATTCACTTTCAACAACTTGCTAGCAAAGGTAATGAACACTTTCCATTTCATTTTCTGTCACATTTCACCATTGTATCTATATCCTACTTGTAAAATGTTTTGAATTAAATCTAACAAATGGTTTGTGTTGATAAACTTAGCATGAAAGCAAGAATTATATTGAAACACACATGGTAACTTGCTGACAGAAGATGTGAGTGTGTGTTTAAAAAAAAAAGATAAACATTGTAGAGCATCTCTCCCTTTACACCTCAGATAATATGATGGGCAAAATCAGGTACCTTCAGACTGGTGAGCAGCTGGCCCCTGTGACAAAGAGGACTGAGGACCTGTTCAGATCAAAGTTAAAGCATAGTTATTTGTCCTATTGTCACGATCTTGTGGAGGAGAGACAGACCAAAACGCAGCATGTGGAAAATAAGCCATCTTCTTTTTTTTTACTACGAAGATGAACATGAAACGAAACACTATTACAAACTATACAAAAACAACAAACGACCGTGAAGCTATAAACGTAGTGCACACACACACAACCACACCACACACACAACACACACACACACACCCCACAACCACACCACACACACACACACAACAACACCACACACACACACCACACACACACACCACACACACACACACACACACACACACACACACACCACACACACACACACACACACACCACACACACACACACACACAACACACACACACCACACACACACACAGGCTACAAACGTTCAACATAGACAATTCCCCACAACCAGCTAAAGCCTATGGTTGCCTTAAATATGGCTCCCAATCAAGAGACAACAATAACCAGCTGTTCTCTAATTGAGACCCGAATTCAGGCAACCATAGACTTTCCTAGATACCTACACTCAACCATAGACACAGCTAGACTACTATACTAAACATAAACCCAACTACTCTAATAAACCCCCTAAACCTTACAAACCACCCTAGACACTACAAAAACACAACATTCCCCATGTCACACCCTGACCTAACCAAATAATTAAGAAAACAAAGAATACTAAGGCCAGGGCGTGACACCTATACATCTCAGTTCACAGCCAGTTCACAACTATTTCAGCATTCCTTAAAAAAAACACATTGTAAAAATGATTAGTTCTTAAGAACATAATGTTATGTGATATACTTCATTAAATTCAGTACATAAGAGGCACTTACCCCAGCAGAGAGTGACAACTTGAAGATACTGTTGCAAATTGTGCAAATGAAATGCAGGTTGTGAAATTTAGATGTACACTTGTATGAACAATACATTGCCAAGAAAACGAAAATCTTGCATGTAACACTTTTTTTGCTGGTGTGGAATCAACCCTTTTTGGCAAATTTGGGGCTTTGGCACTGGTGAGGGCTGGTTATGATCAGCGTCAGACTCCTCAGAGTCTGTCTGATCAAATTTAGGTTTTCGCCTGGGAATGATAACAAGCATGACGTTTTCAGAGTAGTAGTGTAGTGTTTAGATTCCTTTTATTTCAAACACTAAATCTTACTTTCTCTTCTTTGGTGACTCTGGCTCTGTTTC
Source organism: Salvelinus sp. IW2-2015 (assembly GCF_002910315.2). NCBI lineage: Eukaryota > Metazoa > Chordata > Actinopteri > Salmoniformes > Salmonidae > Salvelinus > Salvelinus sp. IW2-2015. The sequence continues at coordinate 54,358,095 of NC_036842.1, forward strand.
CAGCCTTGAGCCTTATTCTGCCCGAACCAGGCACTCATGGGTTTTCTCATATGAATCGAAAACATCACGAAACAGGAGCTTATCAGTTCATTTGTAAATGTCTGCAATGTTAGTATCTTATTTAGTATCTTACTATTCAGTTAAAGTACTCACCCTTGGGGGGGGGGGAAATTAAGTTGATGTGCTTATTGATTGTGACCTGCGGATGCCTTGTTCATCTTGCCCGGGCAGAGACTAAGGTGTGAGCTTGTTTTTCCCAGTTATTTTTATTTTTAAATTTTGTTCACGCCTACATAAAATGATTATTATTCATTTTTTTATTTGAAAGCATTGTAAACTTTTTATTTTTGGTCCAGTGGATGGTCGGTCTGTGGCCTTGACTGTCTGTGAGTGGTTGCATTTCTCCACCCCTATCCCTTGACTGTTTACAGGAACAATGGTGAGGTGTTTGCTCTGTCCCTGTACTATAGATTGCCCTTTAACCTTTTTAGCCTTCTGCCTGGTGTGTTTAACTTGTCTAAAGTATGGTATCTTTAAAGCTATTTTTTTTTTAATGTATTATTTGTATTTTTTTCTAGTTGAGTATATTATTTATATTGCTTTGTCTTGTCTGTGTGTGTGTAAAACTTAATAAACAGAGTTTTCAAAAAAAAGTACTCACCCTTTGTCTTCAGTAATTAAATTGAATACACCTCCCATGTATCAATGTCCGACCGTTCGTGTGACATCACTGCCTTAGGGCTAGGCGTCCTGCTGGCGGGACAACTTCCGGTGAAACTGGAGGGCACGCAATTCAAATAAATAATCATTAAAATGATGGATATTAAACATTTAGGAACATACAAATGTCTTATTTTGGTTAAAAGCTTAAATTATTGTTAGTCTAACTGAACTGGATCTCATAAGGTGAATGCACCAATTTGTAAGTCGCTCTGGATAAGAGCGTCTGCTAAATGACTTAAATGTAAATGTAAATGTAACTGTCCGATTTGTAATAGGCTTTACAACGAAAGCATGCCACGCGATTGTTTGAGGACGGCGCCCCACAACAATATTTTTTTTTTTACAGCACAGGTTTCATAAATTCACAAATAGCGATTAAATATTCACTTACTTTTCGAAAATATTCCTCTGATTTGTCATCCAAAGGGTCCCAGCTACAACATGTTGTGTCGTTTTGTTAGATAAAATCCTTCTTTATATCCCAAAAAGTCAGTTTAGTTGCCACCATCGACTTGAGTTATCCACTCATTCAACATGCAGAGAAAGGAATCCAAAAAGCTCCCGCTAAACTTTGTTAAACAAGTCAAAATACGTTTCTATTTAATCATCAGGTACCCTAAAATGTAATTAAACCATAATATTTCATACGGAAAGAAGTATGTTCAATAGGAAAACGATATTAGCAGGTGCGCGTCCTCTTCGTCGCGCATGCACAGACTGATTTCCAAGTCTGTATCCCAGTACTAAAACTCATAATTTTTCCTCGTTTGGGAAGAAACAAGCCTGAAACCTTGAACAAAGACTACTGACATCCAGTGGAAGCCATAGGAATTGCATACTGGGAGCTGGATTGCATTTTTTCCCTTTACGTTCTAACGGAAGAGCATGGGCTCTCAAAAAAAATTCTGGTTGGTTTTTCTTTGGATTGTCTCCTACCATATCTATTGTGAATAGTTTCCTACATTATTTTAACATTTCTACAAACTGCAGTGTTGTCTTTCCAATGGTACCAATTATATGCATATCCTGGCTTCAGGGCCTGAGCAACAGGCAGTTTACTTTGGGCACATCAGTCAGGTGGAAATGAAGAGAAATAGACCCTAGCATGAAGAATTAACCTCTCTTGGCTCTTGTATAGAGGCCAATAACATTTGTCCTTGTTGCATCAGGTTTTTGAGATGACAGCTAAACTGTCATCTTCGTTCAGGAAATTAACCACAGCAAATATGGTACTGCAAACAAAAAAGCAAATAAGGGCACTCAATTAGATTAGTTTACTCAAACATTTCACAATTGTAACATCTAATTAAGTTTAAGAAAATCCCTTCAAGTAAATAATACATTTTCTGTAATGTTTTTTTCTGACAATTTACCTTGAAAAGAGAACAGGAAAAAAATGTTTTTAAATATTGCTGCATTGCATCCTACAAATGGAGCAATGGCATCCCAGCAAAGCCTCCTTTGCATGTGAGTAGAACAAACTTCTGTAGCACATTTGTGGCTCAAGTGAAAAGAAGTTCATCCTTCAATCCAGAGAGATGGAAAATATCAAGCAGTGATGATGGCAGGGGTTATGGGAAAAGGTCTGTCTTGTTCCTAAATGTTTTGTACACAATCAAAGTTTTCCTCCACCAGCAGGTTTTGTACTAGCACAACTTCCTTGTTCCTCAACTGGATACAGTTATTCCCAGTGGACATCTGCACAGAGAAGTGAGTGAACTGCATTTTTGTTATACTGCTCTTTCACTGTTAGACCATTTGGGACTGGGCCATTGTCATGCTGCTTTTGTAATGTTTTCTCAGCATCTGACTGTGTTGCTCTCATGGCCTCTCTAACAGCCTCCATATAACCTGCTCTAAAGGCTTTTTTTTTTTTTATCATTATTTTTAACTGGCCAAGAAAATTATGGAAGGGCAAGCAAGAGATATTGTCAAGATCACCAAATGCTTGTGCTTCATGACTGAGATGGGTTTGGCAGTGGCTCAGTTGGTAGAGCATGGCGCTTGCAACGCCAGGGTTGTGGGTTCATTCCCCACGGGGGGACCAGGATGAATATGTATGAACTTTCCAAATTGTAAGTCGCTCTGGATAAGAGCGTCAGCTAAATGACTTAAATGTTAAATGTAAATGTTATATGTTATGTTTTCCTTCACATACAGGCAGCTGCAGTGGTCCACAAACAAAACCAGGAGGTTTCCAGCATAGTCTGTGTGGTCTGCACACAAGGATACACTTAGGAAGATGGTCATGGGAACTGCAAGCAACATGAAGTTTTCATACATCACCCTTGGAATATTCCCTTTTAAACAGACAGGCCCAGTGTACAAGAGAAATGTACTAAAATCCGTTGCCTTCCAACGGTCAGACTCATTCAGTGATCTGGGTTTTCTGTTGATTTCTGGTGGAGTGTGAGGTCTTAGGTCAGTCAGCTGTGAAGATACATTTCTGACAACAGCTGGACCTAAAAATGTTATCAGATTCCGTGTAACTCCCAAACATACCAGGTGCATGTAATCAAGAGGAAACGGTGTCACCAAACCAATTGACAATGATCCTGAAGGTGTTGTCCCAATGTAATGAGAGTCATCAGTCAAATCATCAAAAGTGTCGTGGTTGGACCTCAGATGAGCTGTTATTTCTGGGAAGGTAATACGATTCAGGTAGTAGGCTCCCTTTTGACAGCCATAGTAGTATGTACCTTTTGCATTTCTGACAAAGGCCCTTGCTGGTGCGCCACATGTAATGGCAGAGATTTGGACTTTAAGATTTCTGTCTCCAAAAAAAAAGTTTCCAGCTGCTGCATTTCCTCAACAATGTCATGCAAGAAATCAAGACTGGTTGGATTCTTCTCCCCAAAGAACATCCCAATAACAAATGGTGACTTGTTTGTCTGGACCACGCCTTTGTAGATTTTTACTAGCCCTAAGATAGGCCAGAATTGAGCATTTGAGCTCTTGTGTAGAGGAAGGCCATCAATATTGATTTGGAGGGATACAGACTCAGACAAGATGTAGTAAGGTGGGACAGGACACAATGTTTTATGTCAGTGTGTAAATAAGTTCCCCAAGAGGCTCCCTTAGTTTCCACCACTGGTTTTGTTTTCAACAAAGTCTGTGAATCTTTTGGTAGGCCTAATTCTTGGATTTTTGTGGATAGAATCTTGAGTAGTTCAGTTAATGACGAATGTGGAATTTGTATCCTAAGAGCCCAATCCGAAGGTAACTTTCTGACATCATCCTCCTCGTCTGTACATTCATCAATGCTTTCCTCTGTGCTCTCAGTGAAGCTGTCGTTAACCCCACCCTCACTACCACTTAGTGTGCAAACATCAGCTGACTCAAACCCACTATTTGACTCCTACGTTGGAAGAGCCACTTGCATAAAATTGCTTATGCCATAACAGTCATGCCTCTCTTCCCTTTCCACAGATCCTGACTTTAGTTTTTGCAAATCTTGTGCAACCCCCTTCTGAATTTTTCTACGTAACTGGACATATTACCTAGAAACTTTTGGTATGTAGACTGGATATCCGAAAAGAAAAATCAACGCTGGAATGTTCATCACTTTAAGTCAACAACAAAAAAATGCATGATTGGTCACTGATTTATATAAGGGCAACAATAGGAAAATGAAATGTAAATTAATGTAGTTTAAACCAATCTTCATGGTATGTTTCTTTGTGTGTGTGTCTAAGGATAGACAATTTTTACTCTGTGCATGCAGATAATACTACACTGAAATTATAGCACCAATACTAGACTGATGTAGTTAATTAATAACTAAATATATAATTGAAGACACATGAGGGGTGAGTATTTCCTAAAAAAAATGACATAATTGCTTTAGTCAGTATATTCACTTTATTGTTGTATAAACTTGTCAATTGTAAACAAATTAAAATGCATCAGCTGATTTCGTGGACAATAGTAGCACATCAATTAGGCAAATACTGTGTGTAGGTTAGACCTGATGTCACTTGTTTAGTGCATTTTCTCAGAATATGATGTTCCCTCAGCTTTGTGGAGCAAAAAAAAAAATCTTTGACATGAGGTGGCTGATCTCGGGAAAAGTGTTAAAAATATTTACTGTTAATTCTATTGTTATGTAAACCGTTGAAATGGCGATTATGATTGGTGCTCATTTTTGTTGACCTCTATCTTTTACTCAGTATTTAAATATGCGTTTCTCAGCTCTAAGCTCTAAATTAAGGCAACACCGAAGAGCTATGCTAGAATTGTATCAACGTGATGAGGACGCAGCTGTGCAGCTGGATGAGAGCTACAGCTAGCTTAGAGGTAAATTAGATAAATTAAGGTACAATTGGTGAGCGAACAGGGCTAGCTAGGTAATTGTAGCAATCATTTTAAGTAACCTAGATTTAAGGTTGACCTTTCCAATTTAGCCGAGCTAACGTTAAAACAAGGCAGTTCCAACGGCCACTCACGAGACGCCTGCAGCTTGCTAGTTTATTCTGAAGAACATCCCAAGACCCTGAAGGACCATTGACTAGCTAGCTAACCAAGCAAGTCGTTTTACTCTTTTTTAACTTTTAGCTGGTTACTGTTTAACTTGACAATGTTAATTAACTTTCTGTCTTCCTTTATTGTTCGTGTTACCTGGACAACTGTAGGGCACATTATTTAGCCATGTAATGTTAATTGGCCAAACTTAAAGTTATCTGCCAACTTAGCTAACGTTATGTTAGCTAGTCTAACGTTGGCATCCATCAACTAACTTGAAGTCCCTAACATTAACCCTGAAGGCATTATTGACTTATTGACCCATGACAGTTCCTAGGGTCCTTATTAACATAAACCTTAGCCATACTGTTTATCATGATATAACATATCAAACCATAACTTAAACGTACTTTAATTTCTCATATGATTTTTTTTTTTAGGTAACATCAACTCACCTTGGATTTCTACTGGGACCACAACCGCCAACTGGGTTTTTATAGAGACAGATGCTTGAGGAAGGTGATCCAGATAATGAGCTGTTCTCTCCAGAGGATTCCACAGGACAACTTTTATATGTGGTACCACACGGATCACACAGCAGGTAAGGGGTGCCTTTTAATGGTGCTCAATGCTCAAGGCTCAATGCTCAATGCTAATTATTTTAGATATATCTTGTAGTTAGGAAGGGCAGGAGAGGACAGCTCAAGAAGAAAATTAAGATTGGCCAACAAAGCAACAGCTATCGATGACAAATCAGGTTATAACCATAAGTACAAATCACAAACTGATTGGTATGTAAGTGTCAAATCAACACTACATATTGTGTATACCATTACCTGTAATCTTTAACATTTTTTGAATATCATGATGGGGAAATTCTTACGTAATACAATAATTGTGATGAAAGTCTACGGAGCTTTAATTGTGGCATTTCATCAACAGGACTTCTCTCTACTTCCTGAAAGATGTTGATTACATCACTCACCCTCAAGCTCCACTAGCACATGCGCCACCACATGATAAGATACAGTTGAAGTCGGAAGTTTACATACACCTCAGCCAAATATATTTATACTCAGTTTTCCACAATTCCTGACATTTAATCCAATTAAAAAGTCTCTGTTTTAGGTCAGTTAGGACCACTTTATTTTAAGAATGTGAAATGTCAGAATAATAGTAGAGAAAATGATTTATTTCAGCTTGTATTTCTTACATCACATTCCCAGTGGGTCAGAAGTTCACATACACTCAATTCGGTTTTGGTAGCATTGCCTTTAAATTGTTTAACTTGGGTCAAACGTTTCAGGTAGCCTTCCACAATAATTTGAGTGACTTTTGGCCCATTCCTCTTGACAGAGCTGGTGTAACTGAGTCAGGTTTGTAGGCCTCCTTGCTCGCACAAGCTTTTTCAGTTCTGCCCACAAATTTTCAATAGGATTGAGGTCAGGGCTTTGTGATAGCCACTTTGTTGTCCTTAAGCCATTTTGCCACAACCTTGGAAGTATGCTTGGGGTCATTGTCCATTTGGAAGACCCATTTGCGACCAAGCTTTAACTTCCTGACTGATGTCTTGAGAGATATATGCTCCCTCATGATGCCATCTCTTTTGTGAAGTGCACCAGTCCCTCCTGCAGCAAAGCACCCCCACAACATGATGCTGCCACCCCCGTGTTTCACGGTTGGGATGGTGATCTTTGGCTTGCAAGCCTCCCCCATTTTCCTCCAAACATAACGATAGTCATTATGGCCAAACGGTTCAATTTTTGTGTTTCATCAGACCAGAGGACATTTCTCCAAAAAGTACGATCTTTGTCCCCATGTACAGTTGCAAACCGTAGTCTGGCTATTTTATGGCGGTTTTGGAGCAGTGACTTCTTACTTGCTGAGCGGCCTTTCAGGTTATGTCGATATAGGACTAATTTTACTGTGGATATAGATACTTTTGTACCTGTTTCCTCCAGCATCTTCACAAGGTCCTTTGCTGTTGTTCTGGGATTGATTTGCACTTTTCGCACCAAAATACGTTCATCTCTAGGACACAGAAAGCGTCTCCTTCCTGAGTGGTATGACGGCTCCTTGGGCCCATGGTGTTTATACTTGCGTACTATTGTTTGTACAGATGGACTTTCTACCTTCAGGCATTTGGAAATTGCTCCCAAGGATGAACCAGACTTGTGGAGGTCTACAATTTTTTTCTGATGTCTTGGCTGATTTCTTTTGATTTTTGCTTGACATCATGGGAAGAGGCACTGAATTTGAAGGTAGGCTTTGAAATGCATCCACAGGTACACCTCCAATAGGCTAATTGACATCATTTGAGTCAATCAGAAGCTTCTAAAGCTATAACATAATTTTCTGGAATTTTCCAAGCTGTTTAAAGGCAGTCAATTTAGTGCATGTAAACTTCTGACCCACTGGAATTGTGATACAGTGAATTTATAAGTGAAATCTGTCTGTAAACAATTGTTGGAAAAATGACTTGTGTCATGCACAAAGTAGATGTCCTAACCGACTTGCCAAAACTATAGTTTGTTAACAAGATATTTGTGGAGTGGTTGAAAAACAAGTTTTAATGACTCCAACCTAAGTGTATGTAAACTTCCGACTTCAACTGTATGAAACCCTCACACAATGATATCCCCATAGACACGTAGGGTGGTTTGTGCCCATATTCAGTTTAAATGCACTTAATTGTTGTTAATGATTATTTAGTTAGAACATTTTATGATCATCTCTGATCAAGTTATTCCACTAACGATTGAGAGAAATCTATCTTACTTACTTACTTACTTTATTGTCCCCATGGGGAAATTTTGTTGCAGTGTCATGTACACATTTAAAGTGGCGTTAAATACAAAACAAGATTGACAATACAACTTTCAATAACAGTCACGCACCAATAAATAAAATAAAATTTAAAAAAGAAGAAAAGACTAACCTGCTGGCCTTACGGGGGTCAATGGGAACATTTGCCCGAGCTATTTAAGAGGGATATCACACCTGGCACAAATGATTGTCTCGTTCTATTTTTCCTGCTGAGGGGTGCCCTATACCTGCGCCCAGAGGSGAGTAATTCAAAGTCCAGGTACAGGGGGTGACTTGGGTCTAAAATGATTTTGTGAGCCTTACGGAGGGCCCTGACCTTAAAAATCTCATCCAGGCCTGTCTGTTTGACTCCARGTACCTTGCTTGCTGTGGTAATAATCCTTCTCAGCATGTTTCTCTGACTGACAGTGGCATTGCCAAACCAACAAACAATACAAAAAGTTAAGATACTCTCAATAAAGGATTTGTAAAACAGAGTCAATATAGTACAGTCTATATTAAAAGAACCCAACTTTTCTCATTTGTTAACAAGTTAACATTCTAACATTTCTTAATGGAAACTGAAAACTAAGGAAGACTATACAGAAAATATTGCCTAGTGGCCTCAAGTTTAGAGCCTGCACTGTAACATCTATGTAAATGCATTACATTGCAGTTTTGTGCTAAAGGTTGTTACACAAGATCATGTTAAATGTAGTATTGTTAACCTATACCTAATACCATATCTTAATTTGTGTATTGTTGTAAAATAAAGATGCATTTCCTGTCATTTTTGTTGTATATTCACTAAAACGCCTTCACAATGCCAAAGATTATTGAATAGGTTACTTAAAAGTGAAAGTATGCAAGCTATCTACTTGTAAGAACACACATAAAAGTAGTGGAACTTGCTATAACATTGAAATTGCATTATGTGATTACAAAATGTGGAACTTCATACAATGGGCATTTTCCAGACAAAGCTGAATGGTACAGTTCAATTCTTGTCAAATCCGTGTGGTTTATATTAAAATATATCTCTATTGTTTTCAGCAGTAGTAGCAGTACTTATTCAATTCATGAGAAGGTGTTACAGCAGGGCGTACGCATTGGTCCGCATATCGACATGCCGAAGTTCCTCCTCTGAAGGTAAGACCTCCACCTAGCATCGCGGCTTGCCGCTCAAGAAACGCTAGTGGTCCGATTGCCAGTCTGCCGCCGGAGGCCCGACCACGGCAAGCCGCTGACGGCGTACCACCCAAAATACGCTGGCGGACCAACAGGTCATTGTTAGCTGGGATATATACTTTTTTGGGCTGAAATGTCGTGGAATCAACATTGATTCACTCAGTTTTTGCCCAGTGGGTTGAGACCATTCACATTTTTACTTTCATCAATGTGGCCCATTTGACCTATAATGCACAGCAAATACAAATGGCAGTAATTATTTATTGTAAAATGTACACAGACAGTTTTCGAGATAGGAAGCAGGCAGTCCAGAAAAAATATATAGAATTGTCTGCCTGCATCCAGGCCTGTTTCTTCAAGGCACCTGCGCAAGCCAGCTACATTCACCGTCAGTGCAACACATTGTATTCCTTTTATAATAACCACAGACCTTGGCCTACTGTATAACCATACAATAATCCGGATATGGCCTTAGTTTTCTACTTCAGGTGTTGGGTTTGCGTTGATATTTTACCCAGACAAGCTCTGCTACACTTGACTAGACTATTTTACACGCACACGATGGCGCAATGCGACTGCATTTCCTAACGGTGTCGTCAACGAAAATTCCCGTTTCAACATCCACTGTGCAAATGTTTTCCCACTGGGAATATTGCTTGATGTAGAGCCGTAGGCATCTTATCCTACTTATACAAATACATTTCCGTTTGTCTCTAAGAGTGTGAGTAAGAAATATGGTTGTTTTCTCTTAATATTTCCGAACTAATGTTGAATGATCTGAATCACCTCCCATGTATAATTCGCAAGCATCTTTGATGTAGTTTATAATATTCTAGCCTCTAACGGTAGTCTTTGAAAGTAATGTCCTTTGAAAACTACAGATAAGACTAGCCTAGGCTACATCGTCTTTATGTAGGCTGTCATGGTGTGGCATGTCCCACCCACAAGTAGGCTATCAATGCCTTACAATTGCCAGTTTGAAATTGTCACACAAAATAAAATCGGCTGCTGGCTGAAACCTGGTCTCAGAGCATTTTGTATTATTATGTACGTAAACCAGGACATCTAAATGGCTGTTTCTGTTACGTTTCATATGGTATGTATTGATTTGTGGATGTCCACCACCTATTTCCTATATATTATGCATTAAAATTCGTATTATATGTTATAAATTTGAAAGTTTTGTGCAATATGTCATGAATTTGAAAATGTATGATATGTACAAATTCTAGCTAGCTGGCTAACGTTAGCTAGGCTTGGGGTTAAGTTTAGGAGTTAGGTTAATGAGTTAGGGTTAGAGGAAGGGTTAACTAAAAGGATTGGGTTTAGGGGAAGGGTTAGCTAAAGGGGTTAAGGTTGGGGGAAGGGTTAACTAACATGCTAAGTAGTTTCAAAGTAGCTAAAAAGCTAAAGTTGTCCATGATGAGATTCAAACTCTCATCTTCTGGGTTGCTAGACTTTGTTGTACGCCAACCCAACCAACCATCCCACTTTCATTTTTTCCTTAAGTAACCATCTGTCTTATGTAACCAAACATAACATCATAATACTATTTACCTATTTATGTTGACTATGTTACGTATAGTGTATGAGACCAGCCTGGCTATGCATGTCTTGAGGGAAGGAACATGCCACCATGCACTTTTGGACTAGACAAACACTCTGAGCATGAATTATATGAATTCGTCCTAAATAGTCCCTGCACACGTTTTCATGTGTGAACATGGGTTATGGTGATTTGAAACAGTCAATTGAAATAAACTGCTCAGTATGTACAGCAACAACTAACAAACATCAGAGAAGCATTAGCTAGCACACAGTTAGAAAACCAATAACCGTTGTGTGGGAGTAATGGGTGATTCCACGAGACAAGAAACGCGCTCGCGCTTCCTGTGGTGTTCTTCCAACACTATGAGCACAAGCTTGCGCCGCATTGGTTTGGCAGTGAGAGCGCGAAGGACCTGATCTCAGTAACCCGCAGGTAAGTCCTACTTAATTGTTAAATTTCTAATAACTATTTATTCTGCGATATGAATCATGTTCTTTATTTAGTGTGTTTCGATTTTTTGTTTTTATCTTTTACTTCAGCGATAGCCTACAGACTTGAAATTGAGAATATCAGTTTTCGACACACTCACGCTTCCAGTCATTCACCCAAAGTCACATTTTGACCAGTTAACACAGGGTATGCTTGTGATATGTCTTTCTGGTAGATACTCAAAAAAGTGGCCCCATTAAAGGAAACACTGATACAAAAATATGCATGTTAATTTTGTGTCGTTATGCATGTTTCCAGCGCATTTCTGTCATCAACAGAGTCCAAATCGATCGAAAGGGAGAGAGTAAAACTTAAGAAATGTAAAATGCAAACCACTGAATATACTATCTGATAAAACAATCCCAGAGTGACATTCTCGCCTTTCAATCATCATGCTCATTGATCATATTGCACCTTCATCACAAGTGTATATTTGTTTTATTTTGAAAATAGGGGGGATTAATCAAGTCTTGAACGATAAAAATTAATTGATTTTGATAACTTTATCAAATCCATTAATTTAGGAAACTTTAGGCCTATTAAGTGCAAAAACTATTATGTCTACATTTGATTGATATAGCTTTTTTTCAGTGATGGGTGAATGAGCAGGGGCACTGCAGTTTCACAGCCCACAAGGTCTGAGCAATGACTCAAATAACTTCCTACAATTCTAAAAACAATTCCATGGGGAAAATAGAAGAATTAGACTTTTATAGCTAATCTCATGCTATTCTACACCTTTTGCAATGAGGCTGAGACAAAATGTTGCTGTTGATTCAACCAGTGTGTTGAATCAAAGTGGGAGGAGTCTGCTTAATCATCACCTGTGGGTCAAATCTTCAAGTCAAAGCCTTTTAACATTTTGACTGGCTGTTGCAAAGTTGTTGCTTTATGTGTGTAGTCATTTAAAGATAATACACTGCTCAAAAAAATAAAGGGAACACTTAAACAACACAATGTAACTCCAAGTCAATCACACTTCTRTGAAATCAAACTGTCCACTTAGGAAGCAACACTGATTGACAATAAATTTCACATGCTGTTGTGCAAATGGAATAGACAAAAGGTGGAAATTATAGGCAATTAGCAAGACACCCCCAAAAAAGGAGTGATTCTGCAGGTGGTGACCACAGACAATTCTCAGTTCCTATGCTCCTGGCTGATGTTTTGGCCACTTTTGAATGCTGGCGGTGCTCTCACTCTAGTGTTAGCATGAGACGGAGTCTACAACCCACACAAGTGGCTCAGGTAGTGCAGTTCATCCAGGATGGCACATCAATGCGAGCTGTGGCAAAAAGGTTTGCTGTGTCTGTCAGCGTGAGTGTCCAGAGCATGGAGGCGCTACCAGAGACAGGCCAGTACATCAGGAGACGTGGAGGAGGCCGTAGGAGGCAACAACCGGCAGCAGGACCGACCTCCGCCTTGTGGCAAGAAGGTGCACTGCCAGAGTCTGCAAATGACCTCCAGCAGGCCAAATGTGCATGTGTTGCTCAAACGGTCAGAAACAGACTCCATGAGGGTGGTATGAGGGCCCGACGTCCACAGGTGGGGTTGTGCTTACAGCCCAGCACCGTGCAGGACGTTTGGCATTTGCCAGAGAACACCAATATTGGCAAAATTCGCCTGGCGCCCTTGCTCTTCACAAATGAAAGCAGGTTCACACTGATCACATGAGCACATGTGACAGATGTGACGAGTCTGGAGACGCCGTGGAGAACGTTCTGCTGCCTGCAACATCCTCCAGCATGACCGGTTTGGCGGTGGGTCAGTCATGTGTGGGGGTGGCATTTCTTTGTGGGGCGCACAGCCTCCATGTGCTCGCCAGAGGTAGCCTGACTGCCATTAGGTACCGAGATGAGATCCTCAGACCCTTGTGAGACCATATGCTGACACAATGCACTTTGTGGCCTGCTGGAGGTCATTTTGCAGGACTCTGGCAGTGCACCTTCTTGCACAAAGGCGGAGGTAGCGGTCCTGCTGCTGGTTGTTGCCCTCTAGGCCTCTCCACGTTCCTGATGTACTGGCCTGTTCTCCTGGTAGCGCCTCCATGCTCTGGACACTACGCTGACAGACACAGCAAACCTTTTTGCCACAGCTCGCATTGAGTGGCCATCCTGGATGAACTCACTACCTGAGCCACTTGTGTGGGTTGTAGACTCCGTCTCATGCTACCACTAAGAGTGAGAGCACCGCCAGCATTCAAAAGTGACCAAAACATCAGCCAGGAAGCATAGGAACTGAAAGTGGTCCTGTGGTCACCAACCTGCAGAATCAACTCCTTTTTGGGGGGGTGTCTTGCTAATTGCCTATAATTTCCACCTTTTGTCTATTCCATTTGCACAACAGCATGTGAAATTTATTGTCAATCAGTGTTGCTTCCTAAGTGGACAGTTTGATTTCACAGTTGTGTGATTGACTTGGAGTTACATTGTGTTGTTTAAGTGTTCCCTTTATTTTTTTGAGCAGTGTATATGCTCTGCGCTTAGATATTGTAGTTGATGAGTGGGTCCCAATTGTTGGGTTGAAGAAAACGTTATGGACTCGCTGGGTTATGAGTTGATGCTGCATGCCATTACGGTAGTCTACAAATAAGCCTGTTGGTATATAGCACCAGGTGTGCATTGGTATGTCTGTTTCTCGTTTTTGTTTCACACTGTTCATTATTGAGTCCCCTCTCCTTCCCTCGCATGTTTCTGGCGCCGTCAGTGCACACAGATGCCAGATTTGACCAGTCAATATTATTATCAGCAAAAAATGTAACAAGGGCTTTCAGAATATCCTCTCCTCGTGTTTGTTCCTGAAGGGGTAGTAAACATAACATTTCCTCTCTGAACGACTCGTTTTGAGGGAACACATAATTGGGCAATGTCACTTACATCAGTGCTTTCGTCAAGCGCAATACTAAAACACGGCGCCACAATATGTCAGTAATCAGTTGCTTAGCGATGTCCTCGCCGATGTCTTCTATGCGTCTTGTTATGGTCGAGTCTGAGAGTTGTAGTCCTTTAATTCATTTGCTTTAAAATAGTTTATTTGTTTGTGAAATCAGTATACAATATTTCCGCTGAGGCCAAAAAACATTATTTGACAATCTCCGCGTCTGTGAAGGCCTTCTTGTTTCTTGCGAGTATCCAAGCAATCTTATAGGTTGCTTCTGTCATTTTCTCTGCAACAGTGTTAGATCTGTCCATCATTTGTTGTTGTCCTTTGAGCTGCCCTTTGAGTTGGATATGTTTTGTCAAAGTGGGCATGGTGTGACTGGAAACGTTGCTCTAAATTTACTTGTTTAAAACAATTGACTATCTTCTGGCAAATAAGACAAAGTGAACTAGTCCCATTATGCATTCTAAAAATTACTTGTCTGTACATTTCTCTTGGAACTTTCTGTGCTCTCCTTGAATCGAACGTATCCTTCTCTTAACCACCGGAGCTACGTTAGCTAGCTGCATTTCCCAGCCGCCATCTTCCTGATTTTCCTGGTTCTCCGGTGGTTGTTCGTTCATAGCTGTCAAGTTGTTTTCCAGCTCTTCCCCCTCATTTTCATTGTCAGTAGATTTATATTTCTTTTTTACAATAAATCGATCCATGTCTACCAGACTGCAAAATTAGCTAGTAGCAAACTAATATGTATTGGTCGCTGTAGCTGAGCAGTTGCGTTCTATTTCGGCGTTTCTGTTCAACAGCAACGCTATACTGCCATCTATCTGCCGTCCAGGGAACAATAGAGACATTAAATGAAGTGATTCAGGCCTGCATTAAACACATTGAATTGAAATTGTATCATTGTTATGTATTATGAATGGAAAAAAGACAATCACTGTGAGCCACAAATGCGTCCCGCTGGCCGAGCAATGAGTACCACTGGTATATAGCCTGCCGTGCCAACCTCTTAGATGTTAAGTCCCCTATTTAGGACTTTGAGTGGTTCTGGACCGGTTCCGACTGACCTTTTTGTGTACAAAGCGCTCTGTAAACATTGCAGTGCCTTATAGTGCCAGCAAGCCCCATCTGTCTGCTTTCTGCTACCACTCTGTCAGTGGAGCTGACTTGAAGGGTTTTCCCCCCACATTTGCATAGGCCAGAAAATGTGACACGTCACTCCCTTTCCAGACAAAGAATAGATTTAATCTCCCTCTGAAGGACGGAGCCCAGCCTTGGAGATAGCACATTAAAGGGGACAGTCTAACCAATCCACCAGTTGTGATATTTTCAGCCAGATTTTAAGCTCTCAACATGATTTAAACATTTTTTTGTAGCATTGAAACATGACCACTGCCTCTCGGTCAAACAGGGACAAAATCACTATGTGTAAAGCTGAACTTGTAATGAGTCTGCGGACATCCAAGTGTTCTCTTTGTGTCACTCAGAGGAGGCTTGGCAGAAAATGCTCTGTCATCAGTTATATGAAATGGGGTCAAATTTGTACTGTCACTAAATATGATCATATTTTACAGTTATAATAAAGGTGAAATATTATAGTAAGTTGTTTATAATTTGATTGTTACTATATTTAGAAAGCATTTGTCCTTTACCCCAGAAAGCATTTGTCATTTACCCTACTTTTGTTGAATAGGAAAACAATCATATGTAATATTTTAATAATATTTGTACTATGTACTTGAGCTCGTGTCCTCAAAATTGAGTACATGTCAGCAATTTATCTAACTTTTTTTTTTACAGTAGAACTATGCAGCATTACTAGTTATTGTTGCTCATGATTTTTTTACTTTTGGGTATTATTTAGGCGAAAATCTACTTTTCCATTATATTCAAAAGTTCTAGGTCAAGAAATGTATCACATTTTCTCAATACTCAGTCAGAATATCCATCATAAATTAGTCGGCTACTAGCATAGAACAATACCTTTTGTGAGGCTAGAACAACTCAACCGTTTATGTTGGAAATGTTGCATGCACATCAGGAGTTTAGGAGGTGGTTAATAATTTTGCGCCGTTCACCACAGAAGGGAACGTGCAGCACAGGTGCATGCATTCTTAGGCCTACTCATGCTATGCTACATATGGTTGTTATCGGCATGCTTCATTTGTGCAGTGATGGGTTCTTTTAAAGAGGTGTAGATCAATTGTTTTGTAACTGTAACAAACATTATTGTTTGGTATTTTGTACATTTGGTACAAAGTATTTAGACCAATGTAGGAGTGCACAATACACATCTTGCACATTTTTCACTCACTGCCATGTTACTCTTTGGGATGAGAGTGACTGGCTGGAGAGGGCACACACTGTTTTCCCAGGTAGCTAACAGTATCTGGTTAAAAGGTAAGAACGATCAGAGTAAGGGCCGGAGGTTTCCGACAGCTATGTCACACAAGTGTAATGTGCACATGGAGCCTCGATTGATCAGGCGCAACATTTTTATGATTCTGTAATCAGGAGGGGCACTCTAAAGAGAATTGTCATTTGTACCAAAAAGTATTCTGAGTCGTAAATAAGTGTGGATAATGAGTTTTTATGTAGGCAACAATGAAAGAAAAGACAGTAAGCCAACCTCTCTGTTCCGGAAGAAAGGACGGGCATGTTTTCATCTTACAGGCTAGCAGCCAGCGTGCGCACACACACACACACACTGTTTCTATCATTGTAATCGATGCTAGTGTGCGACCATTATATCTGTAAGGCTGTAGGGTATGTTGCTGTGTCGATTCTTATGTAGCGTCCTGTATATCTATGGATTGTGTAAAAAAACGTCACAGCAATTTAAATTGACATCAGGGTAAGGATAAGAGTCATTGCAAATGCAACAGCTTACTACATGATAATACAATTCTTTGATGTTTTTATCAAGCACAGTCTCAGCTTTGTAGACAGAGTTTTTGCAGATGTGCGTATGTTTGAAGAGTTCACAGTTTTCAAGGGGAGATTCCTTGCTGTGTTATGTGGATGTTTGTTGTGTCTGCCCCTGTGTGTGTGCCTGTGCGTGTGTGCCTGTGCATGGGTGCATGCTTACGTGCAGAGGTATTAAAATCCTTCCCTGGAGGTCTGGCATACTGCTGGTTTTCTATTCTACCTAATAATTAATTGTATCCACTCGGTGTCCCAGGTTTAAAACAGTCCCTGATTAGAGGGTAAGAATGAAAAAAGCATTAGAACTGACTTCGACGTCCAGATTTGAATTTGATGCCTTTAGTGTGTCGTGTGCGCATACACCACATGACCAAAAGTTTGTGGACACCTGCTCGTCTAACATCTCATTCCAAAATCATGGGCATTAATATGGAGTTGGTCCCTCCTTTGCTGCTATAACAGCCTCCACTCTTCTGGGAAGGTGTTCCACTAGATTTTGGAACATTGCTGCGGGAACTTGCTTCCATTCAGCCACGAGCAATAGTGTGGTCGGGCACTGATGTTGGGCGATTAGGCCTGGATCGCAGTCGGCGTTACAATTCTTCCCAAAGGTGTTAGATGGGGTTGAGGTCAGGGTCTGTGCAGGCCAGTCAAGTTATTCTACACTGATCTCGACAAACCATTTCTGTATGGTCCTCGCTTTGTGCACGGGGGCATTGTCATGCTGAAACAGGAAAGGGCCTTCCCCAAACTGTTCCCATTAAGTTGGAAGCACATAATTATTTAGAATGTCATTGAATGTTGTAGCGTTAAGATTTCCCTTTACTGGAACTAAGGGGCCTAGCCCAAACCATGAAAAACAGCCCCAGACCATTATTCCTTCTCCACCAAACTTTACAGTTGGTGCTATGCATTGGGGCAGGTAGCGTTCTCCTAGGATCCACCAAACCCAGATTTGTCCGTCGGAATGCCAGATGGTGAAGTGTGATTCATCACTTCAGAGAACGCATTTCCACTGCTTTACACCACTCCCGCCGACACTTGGCATTGCACATGGTGATCTTAGGCTTGTGTGCGGCTGCTCGGCCATGGGAACTCATTTCATGAAGCTGAAAACAGTTATTGTGCTGACATTGCTTCCAGATACAGTTTGGAACTCTGTAGTGAGTGTTGCAACTGAGGGCAGACGATTTTTACCCGCTACATGCTTCAGCACTCAGCAGTCCCGCTCTGTGAGCTTATGTGGCCTACCACTTCGTGGTTGGGCTGTTATTGCTCCTAGACTTTTCCACTTCACAATAACAGTACTTACAGTTGACCGGGGCAGCTCTAGCAGAGCAGAAATTTGACGAACGGACTTGTTGGGAACGTCACTGAGCTCTTCAGTAAGACCATTCTACTGCCAATCTTTTCCTATGGAGATTGCATGGCTGTGTGCTCAATTTTATAGACCTGTCAGCAATAGGTGTGGCCGAAATAGCCAAATCCACTAATTTGAAGGGGTGTCCACATACTTTTGTGTATATATAGTGTATGTATTTGAGAAAGAGCGAGGAGAAACAGCATATGTGACTTTGTGTGTGGTCGTATGCCTTTCTTATAGAGTGGGGTCCGAAATTATTGGATCCCTTGATACAGATGAGCAAAAAAACACTATAAAATAAATAGTACAAATTCTGAGCTATGCTCCAATTATTACAATTATTTTATACTAATACAATTGCTCAGAGATAGACATTTTGTTTAACAAGTAAACCACCATTGGTGTGCGTGGCCAAAGAGCTCTATTTTCATGTCATCTGACCATAGCACCGCCTGGAGTTTGCTAAACGGCATTGGCACTTGGATTGGAACCGGTGTTATGGTCATATGACATGAAAATAGAGTTTTTGGCCACGTACACCAATGGTGGGTTTGGTCTTAGAAAGAACAATGCTCATGCAGAAAATACCTAAACAATACTGTAAAATATGGTTGTAGATCTTTGATATTATGGGGTATTTTTCTTCCACTGGTCCTGGGGCCCTTGTTAAGGTCAATGGCATCATGAACTTTACAGAGTTCCAGAATATTCTAGCCAAAAACCTGGTTGCCTCTGCCAGGAGTCTTAGCTGCAAGTGGATCTTCAAGCAAGATAATATCCCCAAGCACACGTTTAAATCCTCAAAGAAAAATCAACATTTTGCAGTGGCCATCTCAGTCTCCGGACTGGAACCTTATTTAAAAACATGTGGTTTGAAATAGAGTGCAGTCCATAAACTCAGTTTAAGGATATCAAGGATCGAGAAATATTTTGTATGGAGGAATGGTCTAAGATCCCTCCCAATGTGTTCTCCAATCTCATAAAACATTTTAGAAAGAGGCTCAGTGGCGAAATCTTGCAAGGGGAGGGTGCTGGAGTATTGAAAAATCTTTCTCTGGGCAATTGTATTAGTATAAGATAATACAATTGTTGCATTTTTTTGCATACATTTACATTTATTTCATACAGTCTTCTTTATCAAGGGATCCAGTAATTCCGGACCTCTCTGTATATGTTTAATGACTTACGTGTCTGTGTCTAATAGAGCTCAACCCTACATTGTGTAACAGATTAATTGTATTTCCCTTTGTCTCACTTCACAAACAGGGTCTTTTGAGCATGTGATGCCAAGGATTGCAGAGAGAGATCACCACTGTCCAGCCAGTGTGAGAAACTCAGCCTCTCTTCTCTCCAGCTCCCTTATATCACTCAAACTACACCCCCTTCCCAGTGATGCCAGGAACATGCATCAGCAGCTCTTTGAAACCAAGAGGTAATCATCCCTAACCCTACCCTGATTTAGAGAGGGGCACCCATGTTACGCCCCACCCTGTGCACCCACCACCACCCACCAGCTGCCTGCTGCGCCGATCTTCCAGTGCTACACCATCCCTCCCCTGACCCACTATCCCACTCACCCGCACTGCTACCACCATGGCCAGGGAGTCCAAACACCCCTCCCTTTCCCATTACTGCTTCCTCTTCCTACTGACTACCAAATGCTACTGGCTGTTGGTGTCTGCCACTCAGAAGGTCTCGGACCCGCAGCTGCCTCTGCAGGAGTATGCCCACTCTATCCGGCTGGACGGTGACATCATGCTAGGTGGCCTATTCCCTGTGCACTCCCGTGGCGAGAGAGGAGTCCCCTGCGGGGAGCTGAAGAAGGAGAAGGGCATTCATAGGCTGGAGGCCATGCTGTTTGCCATTGACCTGATCAACAAGGACCCAGAGCTGCTACCAAACGTGACCCTGGGGGCGCGCATCCTGGACACGTGTTCCAGAGACACCTATGCCCTGGAGCAGTCACTGACCTTCGTCCAGGCACTCATCGAGAGGGATGGCTCGGACGTGCGCTGCGCCAACGGGGACGCACCCATCTTTGCCAAGCCGGATAAGGTGGTGGGGGTCATAGGGGCAGCGGCTAGCTCGGTGTCCATCATGGTGGCCAACATCCTGCGGCTCTTCAAGGTGAGGATTCTGTTTCCGCTATTTGAAAATGGGATTGTTTTTATTTTTCCATAGTCCTTGTTCTCAATATTATTTAAGCTTAGGTTTGACTCAGGCTAAGATCTAGCCTACTCTGAAGGCTGTGAAAAGGTCAAAGATTTATGACGAGTCATCCCTTCAAGGTTCAGTTGGTTAGCGTAGCAGGCTTTGTTCCGCTGTCTTGGACATTAGAATGCAGATGGGGCTTCCATAGGCTTTGGCTTGGTGGGGTGTCATCATAAAAACATTATGCAATGGCCTTTATTTAGATAACTATTTTCCTCTCCCAAGCTAGTGGTTGGGCTTTTGTTAAAAATTGAGAGATTTTTTTAGACACAACCATCATCATCCTGTCATGTTGCCAATGGGTATTAGCAAGGTTATGGGTTGACAATATTGCTCTGGCATTGAGACGTTTGGCCTGTGTGCTTGGCATGTTCGCTATTGAAGCAGATAAAGCTCAATTACCCGATACCCCATTAGAATATAGTCAGCGTTATTAAAATATGTTTCACTTCTAACTCCAGAGGGCTGGAAACTATCATTGGTAGCTTATAACGGTTCTTGCATGCCAATCATGTCTGAATGTCAGCAGCTGACCAGTGGTAGACACACGAAAAGGTCAAACCAGTGATGCGAAACGACTGACTACGATATGGAGTTTTGGTTCCCAGATGGAAGTGAATGAGATGTACTTTAGCCCATAGTTGTTGAATATGTAGTGTCAGCCTGACAAGGTGTATTGTTCTCAATAGCTATGTATTAGTCCCATTCTTTTGTCTGGGCTAATCAAGTGAACTGTCCAAAAGGAAACATATATATACTATGCCCAATGTTTCTGTGATTTAATTGACCTTGATCGTGATATTGCAGCATATTGCTCTCAAAACAGCTTAATCTTTTGTCTCCCTTCTTTGTAATACAGAAAGCAACTGCTCTGGATCTAAAAATACAATGTGGGAAATGTGATAGACCGGCACTGAAATGTTGCATTAATCTAATACAGCCAATATCCTTTTCATGGTCAGCACAGATATTACTTACCCAACATGGAGGAGAGTATAAATATTTAGTGATCTGCTTGAGGAGAAAAGGTGAAAGTGGAGAATGACCCCGGCAGGTTAAATCTCCAGCCTAAAGCAGTGGCATGAGCAATGTCTTGACTGTGAATTAAATACTGATGGAATAGCAGGTAGCATCAGAGGTCAGAACAAGGGAGAGGAACGGCCTGACGGGCTGATAGGTGCTGCCCTAACAAAGTGGATAATGTAAACTATCTGCTCGGTGCAGTACATTATGTGAACCACAACCCATTGTTTTGAACACAATTAAATTATTTCACCCAGTTCTTATTTCAGACCTCCCCACACCCACCCCCCTCCATTGGACACCTCCCGGTGACAATGCAAGTCTCAGAAAAAACAACATATCAATGTCTGGTGAAGGATACGTTACATCCTGGACACTAAAGCTCTGATTTTACACTCCATTGACTCCACAGGAGGCTGTTGAGGGGAGCAGGATGGCTCATAAGAATGGCTGGAATGGAGTGGAAGAGATGTGTTTGATGTTTGATACCATTCCATTTATTCCGTTCCAGCCATTACTATGAGCCCGTCCTTCCCAATTAAGGAGCAACCAGTCACCTGTGATTGACTCCCATAAACAGACTGTGCTTTCGTCACTATCGATCCATGTGCTGAGGGGCTGGCCCAATTACAGTCTTAGTAATGGAGTGGATATGCACAGCTTCATCCTCAAGACGAGAGGAACTCTGAATTGTTTTCCCCTAAGTGCTGCTCCGTGATCAGCTTTCTCTTTCACCCAATCCCAACCTTTAACAATTGGGGTTAGTGGTGATGTAGTTGCAGTTTAAATGGATGTCGACCTCGGGGAGATCCCATCGACCTGTCATTCCAAACTGGGTTTCCTCAATCAAGTTCCAAGTCACAACCAGTCTGTGCAGGATAAAACCATGTTTGAAGTTCGAAATGGCTCCCTATAGAGTTACAAAATCCATTAATTCCCATCCAAAGTGTACAAAACCATATGGATTTGATCATCCATAGTTTACACACATTCAGTATTACTGTGCACTATATTTGGGTAATTTGGTGTAATTAGATTTTGGGACAGCAGTGTTAGAAACTGACTAATTGACATGAGAAGTAGTTTGGGGGTGGGGGTGCTGCGATTGTTTTCCAGTTTCTTGAAATACAACTTATTTCTATATGAATTCTGATATGGTCTATTCATTCCTTTTCCATTTTAGTAGACCCTCTTATACAGAGCAACTTACAGTAGTGAGTGCATACATTTTCATACTGGTCCCTCGTGGGAATCAAACCTACACCCTCATGATCTACCAATTGAGCCACATCATCACAAACCACTTGATGTCTCAATGTACTCAATTACTGTATTGTGCATTGTTTTTCATCACAGTGATAGAAAGTCTACAGCTAAAAACCTAGATTTTATTTTTATTTCACCTTTATTTAACCAGGTAGGCTAGTTGAGAGCAAGTTCTCATTTGCGACCTGGCCAAGATAAAGCAAAGCAGTTAGACACATACAACAACACAGAGTTACACATGGAATAAACAAACATACAGTCAATAATACAGTAGAAAAAGTCTATATACAGTATGTGCAAATGAGGTAGGATAAGGGAGGTAAGGCAATACAAAGGCCATGGTGGCGAAGTAATTACAATATAGCAAATAAACACTGGAATGGTAGATGTGGAGAAGATGAATGTGCAAGTAGAGATACTGGGGTGCAAAGGAGAAAGATAAATAAATACAGTACGGGGATGAGGTAGTTGGATGGGCTATTTACAGATGGGTTATATACAGGTGCAGTGATCTGTGAGCTGCTCTGACAGCTGGTGCTTAAAGCTAGTAAGGGAGATATGAGTCTCTAGCTTCAGTGATTTTTGCAGTTCATTCCAGTCATTGGCAGCAGAGAACTGGAAGGGAAGGCGGCCAAAGGAAGAATTGGCTTTGGGGGTGACCAGTGTGATATACCTGTTAGAGCGGGTGCTACAGGTGGGTGCTGCTATGGTGCCCAGTGAGCTGAGATAAGGCGGGGCTTTACCTAGCAGAGACTTGTAGATGACCTGGAGCCAGAGGGTTTGGCGATGAGTATGAAGCAAGGGCCAGCCAACGAGAGCGTACAGGTCGCAGTGGTGGGTAGTATATGGGGCTTTGGAGAAAAAACGGATGGCACTGTGATAGACTGCATCCAATTTGTTGAGTAGAGTGTTGGAGGCTATTTTGTAAATGACATCGTCGAGGTTCGGTAGGATGGTCAGTTTTACGAGGGTATGTTTGGCAGCATGAGTGAAGGATGCTTTGTTGCGAAATAGGAAGCCGATTCTAGATTTAATTTTGGATTGGAGATGCTTAATGTGAGTCTGGAAGGAGAGTTTACAGTCTAACATGACACCTAGGTATTTGTAGGTTGTCCCATATTTCTAGTCAGAACCATCCAGAGTAGTGATGCTGGACGGGGCGGGCAGGTGCGGGCAGCGATCGGTTTGAGAGAGCATGATTTAGTTTTACTTGCATTTAAGAGCAGTTGGAGGCCACAGAAGGAGAGTTGAATGGCATTGAAGCTCGTCGGGAGGTTAGTTAACACAGTGTCCAAAGAAGGGCCAGAGGTATACAGAATGGTGTCGTCTGCCTAGAGGTGGATAAGAGAATCATCAGCACAAGAGCGAAATTGATGTACACAGAGAGAGAGTCAGCCCAAGAATTGAACCCTGTGGCCCCCCATAGAGACTGCCAGAGGTCCGGACAACAGGCCTCTGATTTGACACACTGAACTCTATCAGAGAAGTAGTTGGTGAACCAGACGAGGCAGTCATTTGAGAAACCAAGGCTATTGAGTCTGCCGATAAGAATGTGGTGATTGACAGAGTCGAAAGCCTTGGCCAGGTCGATGAATACGGCTGCACAGTAATGTCTCTTATCGATGGCGGTTATGATATCTTTTAGGACCTTGAGCGTGGCTGAGGTGCACCCATGACCATCTCTGAAACCAGATTGCATAGCGGAGAAGGTACGGTGGGATTCGCAATGGTCGGCAATCTCTTTGTTAACTTGGCTTCTAAGACCTTAGAAAGGCAGGGTAGGATAGATATAGGTCTGTAGCAGTTGGGTCTAGAGTGTCTCCCCTTTGAGAGGGGGGGATGACCGCGGCAGCTTTCCAATCTTTGGGAATCTCAGACGATACGAAAGAGAGGTTGAAACGGCTAGTAATAGGGGTTGCAACAATTTCGGCAGATCATTTTAGAAAGAGAAGGTCCAGATTGTCTAGCCCGGCTGATTTGTAGGGGTCCAGATTTTGCAGCTCTTTCAGAACATCAGCTATCTTGATTTGAGTGAAGGAGAAATGGCGGAGGCTTGGGCGAGTTGCTGTGGGGGGTGGAGGGCTGTTGATCGGGGTAGGGGTAGCCAGGTGGAAAGCATGGCCAGCCGTAGAAAAATGCTTATTGAAATTCTCAATTATAGTGGATTTATCGGTGGAGACAGTGTTCCTAGCTCAGTGCAGTGGACAGCTGGGAGGAGGTGCTCTTATTCTCCATGGACTTTACAGTGTCCCAGAACTTTTTTGAGTTTGTGCTACAGGATGCACATATCTGCTTGAAAAAGCTAGCCTTAGCTTAGCTGGTTCCTAACTCCCTGAAAGTGGCATATCACGGGGGCTATTAGATGCCAATGCAGAACGCCACAGGATGTTTTTGTGCTGGTCAAGGGCAGTCAGGTCTGGAGAGACCAAGGCTATATCTGTTCCTGGTACTAGATTTTTTGAATGGGGCATGCTTATCTCTACTTGGTCACCATCCCGGATCCGGGAGCAGCCTCATCAGTAAAAAAGCTGACTAGCATAGCCTAGCATAGCGCCAAAGTAAATACTAGCATATAAATATCATGAATCACAAGTCCAAGACACCAAATGAAAGATACTCATCTTGTGAATCCAGCCATCATTTCCGATTTTTAAAATGTTTTACAGCGAAAACACTATGTATTTCTATTAGCTACCACAATAGCAAAAGACTCAACCGCATATTTTCACAATTTTTTTACCGCATAGGTAGCTATCACAAAACCGCAAAATAGAGATAGAATTAGTCACTAACCAAGAAACAATTTCATCAGATGACAGTCTTATAACATGTTATACAATAAATCTATGTTTTGTTCGAAAATGTGCATATTTGAGGTATAAATCATAGTTTTACATTGCAGCTACCATAAAAAAATATCACCAAAGCAGCCGGAATAATTACAGAGAGCAACGTGAAATACCTAAATACTCATCATAAAACATTTATGAAAAATACATGGTGTACAGCAAATGAAAGATAAACATGTTGTGATCCAGCCAATATTTCAGATTTTTTAAGTGTTTTACAGCGAAAACACAACATAGCATATTATTAGCTTACCACAATAGCCAACCACACAACCGCATTCATTCACCGCAAAGGTAGCGATCGCAAAGAAACAAGAAAGATATAAAATTATTCACTAACCTTGACAAACTTCATCAGATGACAGTCCTATAACATCATGTTACACAATACATATGTTTTGTTCCGAAAATGTGCATATTTAGCGGTACAAATCGTGGTTTTACAATGTGAATACGTAGCCAAACTGCACAAAATTATCCGAGATATCTTGGACAGTCACCTAATCTAATCAAATAACTCATCATAAACTTTACTAAAAAATACATGTTGTACAGCAAATGAAAGATACACTAGTTCTTAATGCAACCGCTGTGTTAGATTTTTAAAAATAACTTTAGTATGACATACAGCTTACATTATAGCGAGAACAGCGCCAAAATAAGGGCGTAAAATATATCTAAACATTTTCCACAGAAATACGAAATAACATCATAAATGGTTCCTACTTTTGCTGAGCTTCCATCAGAATCTTGTACAAGGAGTCTTTGTCCAGAATAATCGTTGTTTGGTTTTAGAATATCCTCTTCTCCTGTCGAATTAGCAACCATAGCTAGCCATGTGGCGCAAACGTGCCAACTTCACATGACGCAAAGAAAAGAAAATTCCAAAACTCGCAATAAACGTTCAATAAC
Organism: Salvelinus sp. IW2-2015; assembly: GCF_002910315.2. Classification (NCBI taxonomy): domain Eukaryota; kingdom Metazoa; phylum Chordata; class Actinopteri; order Salmoniformes; family Salmonidae; genus Salvelinus; species Salvelinus sp. IW2-2015. The sequence goes on from NC_036842.1 coordinate 54,384,739, forward strand.
TGATATAACTCGGTTTAAAAAAACTACTTTATGATGTTTTTAACACATATATCAAATAAAATCAGAGCCGGAGATATCTAACGTGTATACCGAAAGCTTTTCAGAAGGCAATCTGGGGTTCTTCTCGGCGCTTCAAGACAATGAATATTCCAGACACGTCATTCCAAAAGCTCTTGTTCGGCCTCAGATCAGCTAGACACCCCATTCCACCTCTCACTGCCGTTTGACATCTAGTGGAAGGCGTATGCAGTGCATGTATATCATAGATTTCAGGCAAATTAATAGGAAGGCCCTGGAACAGAGCCTCGATTTCAGATTTTTCACTTCCTGTCAGGAATGTTTGCTGCAAAATGAGTTCTGTTTTACTCACAGATATAATTCAAACGGTTTTAGAAACTAGAGAGTGTTTTCTATCCAATAGTAATAATAATATGCATATTGTACGAGCAATAGAGAACGAGGCAGTTTAATTTGGGCATGATTTTTTACAAAGTAAAAAAAAAAARATTACAAATTTTTTACAAAACAGCGCCCCCCTATTGAGAAAAGGTTATTTAAGATGGTGAGGCACTTTTAAAGAATAACCAGGCATCCTCTACTGATGGGATGAGATCAATATCCTTCCAGGATACCCGGGCCAGGTCGATTAGAAAGGCCTGCTCGCTGAAGTGTTTTAACCTGTCAACAGCCAATAAAATTGCAGGGCGCCAAATACAAAACAACAGAATTCTCATAAATCAAATTTCTCAAACATACAAGTATTAGGCACCATTTTAAATAAAAAATTCTCGTTAATCCAGCCACAGTGTCTGATTTCAAAAATGCTTTACAGCAAAAGCTCCACAAACGATTATGTTAGGTCACCACCAAGTCACAGATAAACCCAGCCATTTTTCCCGCCAAAGAGAGGCGTCACAAAAAGCACAAATATAGATAAAATGAATCACTAACCTTTGATGATCTTCATCAGATGACACTCATAGGACTTCATGTTACACAATACATGTATGTTTTGTTCGATAAAGTGAATATTTATATCCAAAAATCTTATTTTACATTGGCGTGTTRGATTCAGTAGTTCCAAAACATGCAGTGATATTGCAGAGAGCCACATGAATTCACAGAAATACTCAAAATAAATGTTGATGAAAATACAACTATTATACATGAAACTTTAGATACACTTCTCCTTAATGCATCCGCTGTGTCAGATTTCAAAAAACCTTACGGAAAAAGCATAATCTGAGAACGGCGCTTAGAGCCCAAACCAGCCAGAGAAATGTACGCCATGTTGGGTAGTCAACATTATTCATATTATTCATATATAAATATTCACTTACCTTTGATGATCTTCATCAGAATGCACTCCCAGGAATTTCAGTTCCACAATAAATGCTTGTTTTGTTCAATAATGTCCATTTATGTCCAATAGCTTCTTTTGTTAGGGCGTTTGGTAAGTGGTCCATTCGGACGAAACGTTCAAAAAGTTATATTACAGGTCGAAGAAACTTGTCAAACTAAGTATAGAATCAATCTTTAGGATGTTTTTATCATAAAAGTTCAATACTCTTCCAACCGGAGAATTCCATTGTCTGTAGAATTGCACTGGAACGAGAGCAACCTCTCAAGTGAAAGCGCATGACTGAGAACGAGGCTGTAGGCAGACCCCTTAGTAAAACAGTTCCCATCCGGCCCCCCTTCACATGAGCAGCCTGAAACCACGTTCTAAAGACTGTTGACATCTAGTGGAAGCCATAGGAAGTGAAAAATAACCCATATCCCACTGTGTATTTGATAGGGGTGAGTTCAAAAACTACAAACCTCAGATTTCCCACTTCCTGTTTGGATTGTGTCTCAGGTTTTTCCCTGCCATATGAGTTCTGTTATACTCACAGACATCATTCAAACAGTTTTAGAAACGTCATAGTGTTTTCTATCCAATACTAATAATACTATGCATGCTATTCATCCAAAATTGAAAATGCTGCCCCCTATCCCAAACAAGTGATCGCGATAAGCGGTGCTCGTTTGACCGCAGACACATTACAGATGCAGGCAATGAGGCAGTGATCGTTGAGATCTTGGTTGAAAACAGCAGAGGTGTATTTGCAGTGCAAGGTGGTTAGAATGATATCTATGAGGGTGCCCGTGTTTACGGATTTGGGGTTGTACCTGGTGGGTTCATTGATAATTTGTGTGAGATTGAGGGCATCAAGCTTAGATTGTAGGATGGCCGGGGTGTTAATTATGTCCCAGTTTAGGACATGGATGAAAAGCATACCCAAATTCAACTGCCAGCTACTCATCCCCAGCAGATAAGATATGCATAGTATTAGCAGATTTGGATAGGAAACACTCTGAAGTCTCTAAAACTGTTTGAATCATGTCTGTGAGTATAACAGAACCTATTTAGCATGCGAAACTCAGATCATTAACCATTCAGATTTTTGTTGTTCTTGAGGTCACTCTCTTTTCAATGGATTTTCATTGGGAATACAGATTTGTAATTGACCTTCTTGCAGTTCCTACTGCTTCCACTGGATGTCAACAGTCTTTAGAAATTGGTTGAGGGTTTTTCCTTTGCGTAATAAAGAAGTACGGCCATCTTGAACGAGGGTCACTCGAAGTGTCCTGTTTGTTAGAGGCGCATGACCAGAAAGCTAGCTACAGTTTGTTTTAATCCTGTATTGAACACAGATCATCCCATCTTCAATTTTATTGATGATTTACGTAGAAAAATACCTAAAGTTGTATTACAAAAGTAGTTTGAAATGTTTTGGCAAAGTATACAGGTAACTTTTGAGATATTTTGTAGTCACGTTTCACAAGTTGGAACCGGTGTTTTTCTGGATCAAAGGCGCCAAATAAATGGACATTTTGGATATATATCGACGGAATTAATCGAACAAAAGGACCATTTGTGATGTTTATGGGACATATTGGAGTGCCAACATCAGAAGCTCGTCAAAGGTAAGGCATGAATTATATTTTTATTTTTGCGTTTTGTGTCGCGCCTGCAGGGTTGAAATATGCTTATCTCTCTTTGTTTACTATGGTGCTATCTCAGATACTAGCATCGTTTGCTTTCCCCGAAAAGCCCATTTGAATTCTGACATGTTGGCTGGATTCACAACCAGTGTAGCTTTAATTTGGTATCTTTCATGAAAGTTTAATTTTTATAGTAATTTAATTTAATAGTAATTGTATTTAATTTAATAGAATTTGGCACTCTGCATCTTCTCTGGCTTTTGGCCAAGTGGGACGTTAACTTCTCTGGGATATGTGGGACGCTAAGTGTGAACCACTGGTACCATAAATGCTAGTTAGTGCTAGTTTGACCACCAGAGGGGATCTTTGAGAAGCATTTGATAGCCTTCAATAGTGGCTGTACTAGAGAATTTAAAACCATTTTTGTATAAATATAGTATATGGGACTGATTTTAAGAAATGTTGCTTAATTAAATTGATTAATATTATGGTGTTTCTATTCCAAGAAAAACGAAAAACCCTCTGGGGTTCCATTAGGATGGAACGGAAAATATGGAGCTGTACAACGTGACGGTCGGGAGTAGGCTACAGTACTGGGCTATTTAGCTAAATAATCCCTGTGTCGTGCGGGCACGCGAGGAGACTGGGGTTCAATTCCCCGACAGGGAGGAAGGAGTAGGCTGTCCTTGTAAATAAGAATTTGTTCTTAACTGACTTGCCTAGTTAAATAAAAGTTACATTTGTAGTCTAACCAATGTACTACAATGTACTACAATTGTAGTCTAACCAATACCCAAACGGAGATTCAGTGAAAATAAAAATCTCGTTGATTTATCAAGACCAGTCCCCATGCTTGTCACAGAGCAGCGCAAAACGGTGCAAAAATAGTTGCAGGCTATTGCTTCAAATCCTATTGCTTCTAACTTCAATATGCTCTTTAAAATAAATAAGACCTACACCACTTTTATCAGCACATTGCTCAACACTATTGAGACTCATGTGGCGTTACGGTAGGCCTACAGTAAATTGAAAAATATGACGTGACTCTCAGCCAATAATTACATGAAGAGAATTGGAGGATTCTAAATTAAAACCAAAAGCTGCCTCATGGGTCTCCCGGTTGCAGCTGGCATGGGTATCGAACCTGCATCTGTAGCAACGCATTTTGCACTGCAGGAGCCCCCATCTAATCGGGAGCCCCCTTCCATAAAGTATCAAAATACAGAGAGGTGTTGGTAAAGCTAAATTGTCCTGCTAATAGCCAATAATGGCTATTATAATACTGTACATGGTGTCCAGGTCAGGATAACCAAAACATATCTTTATTAAAGACTATCAGAAAGAATGTTGGTACTTATTTATTTTGATCCAAAACTGTGAATGAGTGAGTCACTCAGCTTTATGTACAGTTGAAGTCGGAAGTTTACATACACCTTAGCCAAATACATTTAAACTCAGTTTTTCACAATCCCTGACAATTAATCATAGTAAAAAGTCCCTGTTTTAGGTCAGTTAGGATCACCCCTTTATTTTAAGAATGTGAAATGTCAGAATAATAGCAGAGAATTATTTATTTCAGCTTGTATTTTTCATCACATTCCCAGTGGGTCAGCAGTTTACATACACTCAATTAGTATTTTGTAGCATTTCCTTTAAGTTGTTTAACTTGGGTCAAACATTTCGGGTAGCCTTCCAGAAGCTTCCCACAATAAGTTGGGTGAATTTTGTCCCATTCCTCCTGACAGAGCTGGTGTAACTGAGTCAGGTTTGTAGGCCTCCTTGCTCGCACACGCTTTTTCAGTTCTGTCCACAACTTTTCTATAGGATCGAGGTCAGGGCTTAGGGATGGCCACTCCAATACCTTGACTTTGTTGTCCTTAAGCCATTTTGCCACAACTTTGGAAGTATGTTTGGGGTCATTGTCCATTTGGAAGACCCATTTGCCACTAAGCTTTAACTTCTTTGATATAGGGGGCAGCATTTTCACTTTTGGATGAATTGCGTGCCCATAGTGAACTGCCTCCTTCTCTGTCCCAGATACCAATATATGCATATTATTATTACTATTGGATATAAAACACTCTTAAGTTTCTAAAACTATTTGAATGATGTCTGTGAGTATAACAGAACTCACATGGCAGGCAAAAACCTGAGAAAAAATCCAAACAGGAAGTGAGAATTCTGAGACTGGTCATTGTTAAATTCATCGCCTATTCAATTCCCTGTAATATATGGATATGTTTGCACTTCCTACGCCTTCCACTAGATGTCATGAGTCTGTATAACGCTGAATGAAGCCTATACTGTGATGTGGGACCGGATGGGAGGTGTTTGAGTCAGTGGTCTGGCAGATTGCCTGTTCTTGGTCACGCGCATTCCTCATGATATCGCCATGCGTTCCATTACTTATAGAGACTGAAAAGAATTCTCCGGTTGGAACCTTATTGGATATAAATGATAACAACATCCTGAAGATTGATTCTCTACTATGTTTGACCAGTTTATTCGACTTGTAATATAACTTTTTGAAGTTTTCGTCCGACGTTTGCCTGCATCTGCGCGAGCGTTTGGACACGTGTACTACACATGCTAGCAAAAGTAGCTAATTGGACATAAGTAATGGACATTATCGAACAAAACAATGATTTATTGTGGAACTAGGATTCCTGGCAGTGCATTCTGATGAACATAATCAAAGGTCAGGGAATATTTATGATGTAATTTTGTATTTCTGTTGACTCCAACATGGCGGAGAAATGTTGTTAAATCTGAGCACCGTCTCAGATTATTGCATGGTGTGCTTTTTACGTAAAGTTTTTTTTAAATCTGACACAGCGGTTGCATTAAGAACAAGTGTATCTTTAATTCTGTGTAAAACATGTATCTTTCATCAGTTTATGATGAGTATTTCTGTTATTTGACGTGGCTCTCTGCAATTACTCCGGATATTTTGGAGGCATTTCTGAACATGGCGCCAATGTAAACCGAGATTTGTGGATATAAATATGCACATTATCGAACTAAACATAAATGTATTGTGTAACATGATGTACTATGAGTGTCATCTGATGAAGATCATCAAAGGTTAGTGATTAATTTTATCTCTTTCTGCTTTTTGTGACTACTATCTTTTGCTGGGAAAATGGCTGTGTTTTTCTGTGGCTATGTAATTGTTTGGTGTGCTTTCCCCGTAAATTATTTTTGAAATCAGACATGTTGGCTGGATTCACAACATGTGTAGCTTTTAATTTGGTGTCCTTCATGTGTGATTTCATGAGAGATTGATTTTTATAGTAATATATTTGAATTTGGCGCGCTACATTTTATCTGGATTTTGACCAAGTGGGACGCTACCGTCCCACCTATCCCAGAGATGTTAACTTCCTGACTGATGTCTTGAGATGTTCCTTCAATATATCCACATAATTTTCTTTCCTTGTGATGCCATCTATTTTGTGAAGTGCACCAGTCCCTCCTGCAGCAAAGCACCCCCACAACATGATGCTGCCACCCCCGTGCTTCACGGTTAGGATGGTGTTCTTCGGCTTGCAAGCCTCCCCCTTTTTCCTCCAAACGTAACGATGGTCATTATGGCCAAACAGTTCTATTATTGTTTCATCAGACCAGATGAATGTGCAGTTGCAAACCGTAGTCTGTTTTTTTTATGGCGGTTTTGGAGCAGTGGCTTCGTCCTTGCTGAGCGGCCTTTCAGGTTATGTCGATATAGGACTCGTTTTACTGTGGATATAGAGACTTTTGTACCGGTTTTCTCCAGCATCTTCACAAGGTCCTTTGCTGTTGTTTTGGAAATGATTTGCACCTCTCGCACCAAAGTATGTTCATCTCTAGGAGACAGAACATGTCTCCTTCCTGAGAGGTATGACGGCTACGTGGTCCCATGGTGTTTATACTTGCGTACTATTGTTTGTACAGATGAACGTGGTACCTTCAGGCATTTGGAAATTGCTTCCAAGGATGAATCAGACTTGTGGAGGTCTACAATTCTTTTCTGAGGTCTTGGCTGAATTATTTTGATTTTCCCATGATGTCAAGCAAAGATGCACTGAGCTTGAAGGTAGGGCTTGAAATACATCCACAGGTACACCTCCAATAGGCTAATTGACATMATTTGAGTCAATCAGAAGCTTCTAAAGCCATGACATCATTTTCTGGAATTTTCCAAGCTGTTTACAGGCACAGTCAACTTAGTGTTTGTAAACTTCTGACCCAGTGGAATTGTGACACAGTGAATGATAAGTGAAATAATCTGTCTGTATACAATTGTTGGAAAAATTACTTGTGTCATGGTTGAAAAACGTGTCGTGGTTGAAAAACGTGGTTGAAAAACGAGTTTTAATGACCGCAACCTACAGTTGTATTCGGACGTTTACATACAGTTGTGGCCAAAACTTTTGAATGACATGAATATTAATTTCCACAAAGTTTGCTGCTTCAGTGTCTTTAGATATTTTGTTCAGATGTTACTATGGAATACGGACGTGTAATTACAAACATTTCATAAGTGTCAAAGGCTTTTTTTGACAATTGTGAGTGAGCCCACACCCTTGGCTGAGAAGCAACCCCACACATGAATGGTCTCAGGATGCTTTACTGTTGGCATGACACAGGACTGATGGTAGCGCTCACCTTGTCTTCTCCGGACAAGCTTTTTTCCGGATGCCCCAAACAATCGGAAAGGGGATTCATCAGAGAAAATGACTTTACCCCAGTCCTCAGCAGTCCAATCCCTGTACCTTTTGCAGAATATCAGTCTGTCCCTGATGTTTTTCCTGGAGAGAAGTGGCTTCTTTGCTGCCCTTCTGGTGGTGCCCCGATCCCGCAGCTGAATCAACTTTAGGAGACGGTCCTGGCGCTTGCTGGACTTTCTTGGGCGCCCTGAAGCCTTCTTCACAACAATTGAACCGCTCTCCTTGAAGTTCTTGATGATCCGATAAATGGTTGATTTAGGTGCAATCTTACTGGCAGCAATATCCTTGCCTGTGAAGCCCGTTTTGTGCAAAGCAATGATGACGGCACGTGTTTCCATGCACGTAACCATGATTAACAGAGGAAGAACAATGATTCCAAGCACCACCCTCCTTTTGAAGCTTCCAGTCTGTTATTCAAACTCAATCAGCATGACAGAGTGATCTCCAGCCTTGTCCTCGTCAACACTCACACCTGTGTTAACGAGAGAATCACTGACATCATGTCAGCTGGTCCTTTTGTGGCAGGGCTGAAATGCAGTGGAAATGTTTTTTGGGGATTCAGTTCATTTGCATGGCAAAGAGGGACTTTGCAATTAATTGCAATTCATCTGATCACTCTTCATAACATTCCGGAGTATATGCAAATTGCCATCATACAATCTGAGGCAGCAGACTTTGAAAATTAATATTTGTGTCAATCTCAAAACTTTTGGCCACGACTGTACACTTAGTTACATTGTTTTAGTTTGAACGTGCAGACTGGCACTAAGAACAGCGGGAATGTTTCTCTAGTCAGCACCATTGTTAGTGCAATGCCTCTTAGTGTTGCTCTGTGCTACCCAGTGGGGCGGGGTGGGGGTACACCTCCCTTCCTCATCCTCCCTTCCCCATGGGCTAGGTCGGTCTTCTGTGCTCTGCTCTGCGGCCATCCCGTGCCCCCTGCCCTCATGCCTTGAACCGCCCACCGCTGTTTCAGTGAATACAGCTGGAGAACTGCAAGGCAATCCCATTTTGCGACACTCTGGAGCCATGACCAATATGACCAATATATATTGTCCTGCTAATAACAGGGTTAATAATATATCTGTGAGAATATCCAAGGGGCTTTTATATAGTTCTAAATTAATAATAATAATCGCTTTGTTTAAAAAATAACAACATTTGGAGATGATTTAATTTTCAAATAATGTAAAATGAGCGAGAGAAAGGCCATTCTTGAACATGGGGTTAGACATTGTTTTTAATTTGTAAATAAAGACAGTTTATTATTTATTTCTGTTTTTAGAGGGAGAGAAACCATAAACCTACAGTCATCTCATGGGTCTCCCTGTACAGGCCGGCGCAGGTATTGAACAAGCATCTGTAGCAATACAGCTTGCAGTGTCTTAGACCGTTGCGCCACTCAGGCACTGTACAATGTGACCGGTCGGGAGTGGGCTACAGTACTACAGTAAGAGCAAAATAATCCTAATAAAATAATATAAACCTTAATGTAACAACAGTTTTAGTAAGTAATACTGAAGTCGTGCACAATTATCAGTTTCTATTTAGGTTTATGTCGCCCAATCATTGTCAGTTAGAGACACAGTAGCGCCTTGGGACCCAAAAGCATATTCAGTGCTCTAACTCTAACGCTGGTCTGGAGCAATAAAGTAGTAACGCAGGGTACCGTACTAAACCACAAATTACCTCTAAGTCCCGCAGCATAATCACAAAACTTTTAGTGGAGAAACCACTATATGAAATAACACATATGGAATCATGTAGTAACCAAAAAATCTGGTTGAGAGAATTCCAAGAGTGTGCAAAGCTGTCAAGGCAAAGGGTGGCTATTTGAAGAATCTCAAATATAAAATATGATTTGATGAACACTTTGATGAACAGATTTGATGAACACTTTTTTGGTTACTACATGATTCCATATGTGTTATTTCATAGTTTTGATGTCTTCACTATTATTCTACAATGTAGTAAATAGTACAAATAAAAACTCTTGAATGAGTGATGTTCTAAAAATTTTGACCGGTAGTGTACTGTGTTTGTAGCTGTATGACCCAGTGTGGTTTAATAAATCTAGTTAGAGCTTTCTTCGGAGTCCGACTTTAATTTGTACCAGACTCTTCCGACTGTAATTTGTACCAGGATACAATATAAAAGGTGTCAATTCAGTTCCGCTTCGAGGTTATGTAGTAATGACGCGGAACATGATGTGATCAGCACATGTGACTAGGCAGAGAGCCTTTGTGGTGTTGACGCCTTAAGGTAGTGTGGTCCACGTGTATCTGGCCCTCCACTGAGGTCTCTGACCCAAATGAGGCTGACCTGTGGTGTGCGCTGTGTGGTGGTAATTCTCACCAAAAGGAGAGAGACTGTATTCTTCAAAACTACTTTATTATAAGATTTGCAAAAATGAAGCAATCAATAACAACCACTAAATCAGTGCATCATTAGGAAAGCCCAAAAAACCGAGTTGTCTCTCTCCTCTTATAGAAAAAGTACAACCTATTTTGTCTACGTGGCAGTTTAGCAGATGGGTGGAAACAGGACCGGAAAATGGTGTGCAAAAGCTGATATAGCTTGTCTGTTCAGATTTAAATAGCTGATGTTGCCACCACTGTCTGTTCCATCCTGCATGTTTCCACACATCTAAGTTCCTGTAGATTGTGAAAACAGGCTTTCACATACTGAGGTCGCACCCAAATGGCTCTTATCTGTACACCCAGACTGATGACGAAGTCACACAAGACAAGCCTGTATCAGTAAAAATACTAACATATAACGATATACTATGCCGTTTCTACTTAAGAGAATTGTCTATCTAATTAAACAGTATAGTATGTCATTAATATTTAATTTCCACCACATCTCCTCCCTTTTGAGATTAATCTCAAACTAATAGGAAATGACTCACAAGCATTTTCATCAAACAAGCATTAACATAAGGAAAAATGGAAGACCGTCTTACACTTAGTACATTACAATCATAAATTACCTCCATTGTCATTGCGTTTCAACTCTCCACATAGTGCAATTCATTCTCAGAAGGGGGAAAGGAACATATGAATTTAAACATCAGTACATACTTTATCACCACACACACACACAAGGCAATCGCTTCGTTGAGACTGTCCATATTGCCACAGGGTCACCATGACGGTAGGCCCTTAACTCTACCTTGGGAGCACCATTCACATAACCCCCACCGTGAGCATGGCCTATGGACATGCTGCACCATTAACTCAATGTTTTTACCTTGGTGTTATGGATTTATCATTGTCTTCATCAGACATGTAATCAGACATAGGAAATAAATCAGGCAAATAGGGTTCTGAGGCGTCTCCTTCAGGGCTCGGTAATGGCATGGCAAGAATAGTCTCTACGGCTTTGCTGCACAATTTCTTAACACAAGTTATAATAAGCATAATTGTAAAAAGATAACTAAGCCATAAATCAACCAATGAAATATTGTAGCTCCTATAACACCAAATAATGACTGAACCCATCCAAACGGATTCCAATCGTTGTCTGGTTGGTGTTCGTTTGCGAGATCACCGCTGAGCTCTTTGATGTTCCACTACAATAGTCAAGTTACCCTCACCCCGGGGTATGAATGTACAGCAATGGTCACCTATCATTTGGCACACTCTTATGCAAACATTCTGTCTCAAACACATGTGTCCATCATTCTCCCCTTCTCGTGTTTGAAATCACACATAGGACTATTGGTAAATTTTAAACTTCTTCCTAATTATTATTGTTTACATAGCCCATTTGAATCTCACCCAATGTCTCCAGTCTTTCTAGTGAGGGTGATCAGGCTTCACCAGGGAGTCAGAACAAAGGTCATTCAACCCCATTAAGTGTTTCCTGTCCCTTATCTTTGCCTCTACCCCAGAAAGCACTTCAAACATTTCCATCATTCTGCGTACCAGTTTACAACCAAATTAAAAAAGACCCCACACAATAAATCAAACACGGTATTTACACCACCTAACAAATATTCATAACCGGTGGGTTGTGTGTGCTTGCTGGTGTGTGTGGTAAAACATAGGGCAAAATCCAATGGCAAGGCCTTACTTATTTGGGAGCTCCCTTTACGGCCGAATAAAACTGCAGAATTTCACTAACTGCTCTCCCAAGGCAACAACCTCGGGAAACATTTGAAAGGGAGAGAAAATAAACATTTAGTTAGTTTTCAATTTGCTAAATCTTAATCAGTCCAAACAATTCAAAATTCTTACTTTCCTATTAACTTACTTTACCAGGTGAACAAAAAGTTTAAAATTACAGTCAAAACAAACATGATAACTTCTGTTCACAGTGAGGCCACTGTCCTCCCTCCACTCATTAACCGTTTTTGTCTAAAATGTAAAATGTCATTTTAGATTTGGCCACCCAATTCTTGCACCTGATACAACTGCTTTTTCAAAACTCTACAAAAAAAACTTACAATATTAACTTCTTGTGACCCCTCCTCCCTTCGTCAATTCTATACATCTATTCACAATAAAAACAAAATCAGTCCTGAGGTAGTCCTGAGGCATGGTCTTAGGGCTCAGGTCCTCCGAGAGAGAGAAAGAAAGAGAGAATTAGAGAGAGCATACTTAAATTCACACAGGACACCGGATAAGAAAGGAGAAGTACTCCAGATATAACAAACTGACCCTAGCCCCCCGACACATAAACTACTGCAGCATAAATACTGGAGGCTGAGACAGGAGGGGTCAGGAGACACTGTGGCTCCATCCGATGATACCCCCGGACAGGGCCAAACAGGAAGGATATAACCCCACCCACTTTGCCAAAGGACAGCCCCCCCACACCACGTAGAGGGATATCTTCAACCACCAACTTACCATCCTGAGACAAGGCCGAGTATAGCCCACAAAGATCTCCGCCACGGCACAACCCAAGGGGGGCACCAACCCAGACAGGAAGATCACGTCAGTGACTTAACCCACTCAAGTGACGCACCCCTCCTAGGGACGGCATGGAAGAGCACCAGTAAGCCAGTGACTCAGCCCCTGTAATAGGGTTAGAGGCAGAGAATCCCAGTGGAGAGAGGGGAACCGGCCAGGCAGAGACAGCAAGAGCGGTTCGTTGCTCCAGAGCCTTTCCGTTCACCTTCACACTCCTGGGCCAGACTACACTCAATCATATAACCCACTGAAGAGATGAGTCTTCAGTAAAGACTTAAAGGTTGAGACAGAGTCTGTGTCTCTCACATGGGTAGGCAGACCATTCCATAAACATGGAGCTCTATAGGAGAAAGCCCTGCCTSCAGCTGTTTGCTTAGAAATTCTAGGGACAATTAGGAGGCCTGCGTCTTATGACCGTAGCGTACGTGTAGGTATGTACGGCAGGACCAAATCGGAAAGATAGGTAGGAGCAAGCCCATGTAATGCTTTGTACGTTAGCAGTAAAACTTTGATCAGCCCTTGCCTTAACAGGAAACCAGTGTGGGGAGGCAGAGTCCTAACAAGGGACATCTTAGAAAAACAAAAAACAAGCCTGAAACCCTTTCTAAAGACTGTTGACATCTAGAGGAAGCCATAGGAACTGCAATCTGTGAGGAATTCTTTTGAATATCCCATAGACTAGTATTAAACTAACCTGTGACCTCCCCCAAAATTATCTGGATGGATTTTCCTCTCGTTTTTGCCTGCCATATCAGTTCTGTTATACTCACAGACAATATTTAACAGTTTTATAAACTTCAGAGTGTTTTCTATCCAATGCTACCAATTATATGCAGATCCTAGCTTCTGGGCCTGAGTAACAGGCAGTTTACTTTGGGCATGTCAGTCATCCGAACTTCAGAATACTGCCCCCTAGCCCAAAGAGGTTTAAACAATTTTTGTTAACATTGGGATGTGATTTTAGGAGTCATAAGAGATAACTACTAATCATATCCTTTGCACATTAACTTCTCTAGGATAGGGGGCAGCATTTTCACGTTTGGATGAAAAGCATACCCAAATTCAACTGCCAGCTACTCATCCCCAGCAGATAAGATATGCATATGATTAGCAGATTTGGATAGAAAACACTCCGAAGTTTCTAAAACTGTTTGAATCATGTCTGTGAGTATAACAGAACTTATTTAGCAGGCGAAACCCCTAGGACAAACCATTCAGATTTTTTTTTTGAGGTCACTCTCTTTTCAATGGATTTAAAGGAAAAACCTCAACCAATTTCTAAAGACTGACATCCAGTGGAAGCGATAGGAACTGCAAGAAGGTCCCTTAGAAATTGGATTCCCAATGAAACCCATTGAAAAGAGTTACCTCAAAATAAAAATAATCTGAATGGTTTGTCCTAGGGGTTTCGCCTGCTAAATAAGTTCTGTTATACTCACAGACATGATTCAAACAGTTTTAGAAACTTCAGAGTGGTTTCAATCCAAATCTACTAATAATATGCAAATCTTAGTTTCTGGGCCTGAGTAGCAGGCAGTTTACTTTGGACACACTTTTCATCCGTACGTGAAAATACTGCCACCTATCCCAGAGAAGTTAAGCCGTCAAATCTTGTCAGTCCACTAGGGACCTTTGTCTCTTGTAAGTGTGTGTGTTATTCTGTGTTATTTAGTTAGCTCGTGAATGAATAATTAAATCCATTTGTGTAGTACTGAATACTGAACTAGGCTGGGGTTCTTGCAGATCCAAGAAGTTTGCGACTGATCAGAATGAGACTGATATGAGGTAATGATTAATAAGTGACTGTTATCGATATATAACTTACATATTCTAGAGTTTAATTCGGGAGATGGTAACTCGTTAAACAACAACTTCGTCCATGGTGCACCAAGTTCCTAATGAGTTAATTGTTACATGATTCATTTAATCAGACAACAATTAAACATAGCAGGTAATTATTCGATAAATAACAGTCATCACGTTACTGAAAGTCACGTCATGACAATTTATACATATTTCAGACATGGAATGCAATAGATGACAGTAATCACCCCAGATATACCTGGTTAACTTGATAGGTCATGTAATCATCTGGCGAAGTGGAGTCTGTTGTTTAGACATGTAGCTAGCTAGCTAAACAATGAACCATAATCCCAACCCATACAGTACAGACAGATTTTGTTATAGCTAGCCACCATGCATGAAATACTGTAGTATGAATCTGTAGGTAGCTAAAGCTAACCAACTACGTTCAATGTTAGCTAGCTAGCTAACATTAGACTATAACAAGCAATGCAAATGGCTTTCTGAGATACAAATAATATTGCTACACAGATCATACACGTAACATTAGCTAGCAAGCTACCAAGCTAACGTTCGCTAGCTAGTGAACAGTTCGCTTTAACTTGCAATGAAAAGACTTTCTGACAAAATTGGAAACTTATAATATCTGAAAATGTAGCTCTTATCCATTTACATGGATGCACCCTTCACGGCAGACTGGAACCCTTTAACTAGGTTAAGATCACCTCTATCATTTCCGTTTTGTTTGTAGCTACAGCTTGTTTGGCCCGTTGTGTCAAGTCACTCCAGTTCACACTAACCGTGTGCAGAAAGTAGTCCAACTTTTTCCCACTGATCTTCGTCGATAGCGTCTGCTAAATGCAGGGCAGCAATGTTGTTGAGTGCAGTAGAAACACTTTTGTAGTTGTCCATGGCTAACGTTATGTTTCAAAAAAGCCGGGGTAGCAAGGATTATCTACACATACTGAGCAGCTCATGTTATAGACAGAAGCATACTACATGGCAGAACAATCTGAACTTATCTCTCGACATGTCCAGCCCATCCATTATCTCAGCCAATCATGGCTTGCTGGAAGGTTCCTGGCTTTTTCCATGGCTAAACCAACTAGACTCGTAATTTCAATGTTTTATTCATATTTACAGATGGCATACAAGTTTGTTACTAAGGCACATGACAGTTCACATGTTCCATAAGCACTTTTTGCAAAAATCACATTTTGATGAAAAAAAATGACATCCAAATGCTTCTCCTGTGAAGTAGTGACGTGTGACATATATCTAGATTTCTGAAACGGGCCTCAAATCGGAAAAAATCTCGAGTTTGGACAGCAATAGAGTACAGCACAGTACAGTGTAGAAGAATACAGCACATTCTACTCTACTGTACTGAACTATACTCTACTTTCCCTTATTTTGTTAAGTATTATTGTTGTTAAACGAGTCACCATACTAAGCCTTGGATTCAATCAGATCAAGCGTTAACTGCCGATTGCCAACACCCACATAGCTGTTGCTTTGGCAGTGTCAAAGGTTGTAACGGTGTTGGAGTTGTCAAATTGGTGAGCTGCTCTTCATCATTGTCACGAAGCCACACCCACCCCACTTGTGTTAGAAGTTCAGAGCTAAAAAGTGTAGGCTGTATAGAAAAAATTCAAATTGAAAATCAAACAACAAATAAATGAGGATTTCTATCAGCCTAATCGACATGTAGATTACATCTCACATTACAGTGTTTGAACTTGTAAACAAGGCTGCTTGGGGTTTCTCTTAATGTGACTCCGTGCAGCCAATGGCAATGTCCGCTTTAGGTATAATGCCAGGAGCTGCTTGTGGATTTGACAGCTCTAACGCAGTTCCACCTCTGACACCGCCAAAACAACAGCTATGCAGATGTCGGCTAAAGCGTAACTGATTTAATAGAGCCCTTACTCTCTATGTGTATGTGTGTCTGATTAAAAGGGAAGAAGAGATCGGACCCCAAAAAATGACACCATGATGTAATAGAATATTCATTCAGTACAACCAGTGTTTCTTTTTTGTTTTTTTAACATATATTTAGTAGGATTTTTTTGTTCTGCCCTATTGTCTACAATAAAATCAGTAAATATGGCACTTTACAAAACAAAAGCAGTTCATACATTCTCATAGATCATCATATAGTGTTAACATCCTAGAATATGGGATATTATTTTCTTCAAATAATGCTCAGAAAACAAATTATTTCCAAAACATTCATGGTTGCACTGAATTATGTCTTTTGGAGGTAAATATAATAATCATGTAAAAAATCTAATTTTAAACAATAATTTATTGCAACAAGTCCTGAATGTGCATAAGTAACAACTGACTTCCCTTTAACACCCAAGGGAACATAAAAAGTATTTAAAAATGTATCTTTTTCTTCATATTCTGCATTAAATCTGTAATGAGTTTAACTGAAAAGCCTCCGAGCCCATGTTTATTGAAGTCATACATGGCTAATGAGGAGAGAAGGGGTTACCAACATGAGTTATCTAAAATTAGCTCTAAATGACTCCGGGGAGGAGTGAGTTAGAATGTGCCGATGCTGAGTTTTCTCATCCACCTACCGACGCTGTCACAGTATTTAACAGTGGAAGTGTGAGGCGCTGTATTTCTGGTGCGCAAACAGATTTCACTGTGTTAGATCTCTCATGAGTATTCACCATACCATATTTTTAACCTGATTTTCGGTCAGTGAGAGGGAGCAAGGAAATTAATGCCAACGATAGCAACACCCCAAAATGTACAGTGCATTCGGAAAGTATTCAGACACCTTGACTTTTTCCACATTTTGTTACGTTACAGCCTTGTTCTAAAATTGATTACATTGTTTTTTCCCCCCCTCAATCAACACACAATACCCCATAATAACAAATCAAAAACAGGTTTTATACATTTTTACAAATGTATAAAAAATAATATCACATTTGCATAAGTATTCAGACTCTTTAATCAATACTTTGTTAAAGCACCTTTGGCAGTGATTACAGCCTTGAGTCTTGTGTATGATGCTACAAGCTTGGCACACCTGTATTTGGGGAGTTTCTCCCATTCTTCTCTGCAGATCCTTTCAAGATCTGTCAGGTTGTATGGGGAGCGTCGCTGCACAGCTATTTTCAGGTCTTTCCAGAGATGTACGATCAGGTTCAAGTCCGGGCTCTGGCTGGGCCATTCAAAGACATTCAGAGACGTCCCAAAGCCACTCCTGTGCTGTCATGGCTATGTGCTTAGGGTTGTTGTCCTATTGGAAGGGGAACCTTCACCCCAGTCTGAGGTCCTGAGCGCTCTGGAGCAGGTTTTCATCAAGGATCTCTCTGTACTTTG
Source organism: Salvelinus sp. IW2-2015 (assembly GCF_002910315.2). NCBI lineage: Eukaryota > Metazoa > Chordata > Actinopteri > Salmoniformes > Salmonidae > Salvelinus > Salvelinus sp. IW2-2015. The sequence continues at coordinate 54,402,503 of NC_036842.1, forward strand.
CTCTGTTCATCTTTCCCTTAATCTGGACTAATCTCCCAGTCTCTGTCCGCTGAAAAATATCCCCACAACATGATGCTGCCACCACCATGCTACACTGTAGGGATGGTGCCAGGTTTCCTCCAGATGTGACACTTAGCATTCAGGCCAAATCATGGTTTGAGAGTCCTTTAGGTGTTTTTGGATGTTACTTTTACAGTGGAGTGGCTCCCATCTTGCCACTGTACCATAAAGGCCTGATTGGTGGAGTGCTGCAGAGATGGTTGTCCTTCTGGAAGGTTTTCTCATCTCCACAGAGTAACTCTGGAACTCTGTCAGAGTGACCATTGGATTCTTGGTCACCTCCCTGACCAAGGCCCTTCTCCCCCGATTGCTCAGTTTGGCCAGGCAGCAAGCTCTAGGAAGGGTCTTGGTGGTTCCAAACTTCTTCCATTTAAGAATTATGGAAGATACTGTGTTCTTGGGTACCTTCAATGCTGCAGAAATGTTTTGGTACCCTTCCCCAGATCTGTGCCTCGACACAATCCTGTCTCTGAGCTTTTTGCTCTGACATGCACTGTCAACTGTGGGACCTTATATAGACAGGTCTGTGCCTTTCCAAATCAGGTCCAATCAATTGAATTTACCACAAGTGGACTGTTTTCGTTTTGTCAACATGGGGTATTGTGTGTAGATCGATAAGGAAAAAGCTGTATTTAATACATTTTAGAATTAGGCTGTAACGTAACAAAATGTGGAAAAAGTGAAGGGGTCTGAATAGTTTCCAAATGCACTGTATGTCACCTGTACTGTAAGCTTCATATTTACGGTACATTCTCCTTGGTTCGTTGGTGCGTCAGGACAGAATTTTTGGGTCAATATTGACATTTAGATGTCAACATGGCTGCCAGTGAATCATGTGATATCATTTAAGAGCATCACAATGCCTTTTAGTTGAAATCACAATGACCAAGCTCTCTCAGCATATGGCCCTGTGTGCGCAGTATTAGCTAAACAGAGACTGGAGTAGATTTAGTGCTAAATTAAGGACATATCAAATTAATTATAAGAGGATCAGTGGAGTGGTGGTGCATAGAATTGTTGCATTGTTCTTCTCTGCATTAATTTATCTGCCTCAGTAATAAAATGTTAATGAAATCTTGCTCTCCCCGTCACCATTATACTTCACCTCTGATGATATTCTGTTTTGCTGAATGCATATCCTCACGGGAAATGATGGTAGTAGACTCCCACAAATGAAACTCTGTATTGAAGAGATATAACTGAGCAATAGAGATGCTTCATCATTACTGTGTCATTGTGTGCCCTTGTGATTTTTGAAAGAACATATCCTTTTGGGAAAGCAGTAATAACTTTATTGATTCATTCATGAACACGGGGGAAAAGATTAGCTGTGAATCGTTTTAGCTAATGAATGTTTCTGGTGGTTACTGCAGCAAAACGGCTTTCTGCAGGGTTGCCACCTTTATTAGCCTTTCCTCCTTTCACCCTGGTTGTCCTTTGAGCTACTTTAACAGTGCAGAAGACGTGGGCCTGGATACAAAGCGGGGAAACTTTGGTACACACAAATAATGATGGCAAAGTGTATAGAGGATTTTGTTAAAACCTGTGTTATTTTATGTATGTACGTAAGTCTTAGTTCATGTACTATGTGTGTGTGTGCGTGCGCTTGTACGTCTGTGTGCATATGTGTGCGTGCGCATGCCTGTGTGTGTATGGATGTGCCGCATAACTAATCCTGTAGCATAATGTGTGACGGCCACCCCTTGATTTCCATTATAGAATTAGATTGCCAGAGGTGTCGCACTGCAGTCTTAATCAATACACCCTCCCAGAGCCTCCAGCGAGTGTGTGTGGGGGCGGGGGGTCTTCTATTTGAGGTTGTGCCATACCCTCCTAATTCACTATCCCATCTCAAAAGGGGAGACATTTCTGAATGTAAATGGCTCTCCCTTCTCATTTTGGGTGAGTGTTGAAATAGGTTGCATGGTGCCTGTTTAATTAAGAGATCTCCAAGTTCAAATAGCATGCTGTGCAGACGTCTCCTTTACTTATCCATCTCTGAGTGGATGGTAGCAAATGGGTTTATTATGTGTAGGTTTGGTTTTCTGCCTAAGGTTCTTAGTTTCTGTGGGAGAAACTCAGAATATTGTATATTTTGTATGTTGACTATGTTGACTTTGTGTTTCTATTCTGTTTGTACATTGTCTATTGCTGGCAGCACCTATTCACTAAGTAACATTCCGGGAATGTTTAAGTGTACTAGGCAAATAAAATGATTCTGATTTTGGTTTGGTTTGCACTTGACTAAGCAATTCCTAAGGTCAAAACTGTATTTGTCAAGACTGCACCCAACACAGAGAGGGTTCCTCTGGAGTTTCTCTTCCCTCGCCAATAAACCAAGGAAAGGTACAGTCAGGTCCATCATTATTGGCACACTTGATAAAGGTGAGCAAAAAAGACTGTATAAAATATAATGCAAATAGTGAGGTATATTGTACGCTCAAGAGAGTGGAGAATTTAGATTACCTTATACTAATACAATTGCTCAGATAATAATAAAAAAGTAATACAAATAAATCGAAAAAAGATAGGGGTCAAAATGATTGGCACCCATTTGCGAGGATAACGACACAGCTTTTTCCTAATGTTATGAGATTGGAGAACACCTTTGGAGGGATCTGTCGTATCTTTGGCATCATTAAAACTGAAGACTTATTTGATAAATAACTCTCTGTAATTATTATTACGCGATTTAAACTGATTAATCATGTAACTAATTAACTAGGAAGTCGGGGCACCAAGGAAAATATTCAGAAAACAAAGTTATAATTTTCCTAATATAACTTTCAGATATTTTAATATCTGCTCAATTAGTCTTCGAATTAATGAATTATTATTTACCTCACGTTAGTCTCATTCCAAACGTCGTAAATTGTTGGTTAACTGCAGTCTTCACTATGAGTCATCCATACATCAATTGTCTTAAAATCATTTATTTACTAACTAAGTAATTTTACAGTAATGCATAACACAAACAAACAAAGTAGATGGTTACAAAGAAATGATAGCGGATGTGCCCTAGTGGGCTTGTTAGACAGAGAGATAATTATAACAATTGAAATGCTAATCCTTTGCACATGAACGCTCACTTTTTCGGGAACAATTGCAATCAATATATATATTTACGCTCAGTGTGTCGTCGGGACCTCTGTTGAAAAGTTTGTTTCTGTTGGAGAGTTTGTTCGCTCTCTCTCTCTGTCATGGTTAGAATGGATAGTTCAGAGTGACATTCATTCATGTCATTATAGAATAGATGTTTTGGCGGTTGTCAGTCTTCGCGTTCAATGATACCAAATTCCTAGCTGCAGACTAGTAATTAATATCAAAGACTTGTTCTTAGACTATCGATACCGACAGAATAAGAGTTTAACCACGTGGTATGGTTAAAAGATTCAGCCATCTACTCAAACCTTGGCCCTCTCCTTATCGAGGTGAGCTGGTCTGCAACCTTTAGCCATCTCGTAATTGAGGTAAGCTCGGTCTGGTGATAGAAAACCCGGGTGGGGGTTTTATTCGGAAGAGCAGAAAAGGGCCTGTCCCAGGACGCATGACCATAACTGTGCTCATGGGCGGTCCTCTGATTTAGTTAAACTCCAAAGGGAATTGGAGTTTCCTTCATTAAACAGTCCAATCACGTTACACAATTTCACAAACAGTATCATCCTCACTCATTCATCTTATACAACAATTAGATGTAAGCCTCATATCTGAGGCTATTGTATAAACAGCGTTATGGTAATGTGGCCATATTGTCTCCCATGAGTTTCACAAAATTGTACCAAACGGACCAGTTCGTAGCTGGATTCTTCACCAATCTTTTATACCTTCTCCAGAACATAAATGTTGTTCGGACCTCAAGTTCTGTGAGGTGGAAGAAATTCCTTTGTTCTCTCTATGAAAACTCACTCTCTCTCTATACTGTGGCCATGAGGAGATAATCTCCTCCAGGAATTTACGACCTCTATCCTGTTGCTTAGTCACTTTACCCAACCTACAGTTGAAGTCGGAAGTTTACATACACTTAGGTTGGAGTCATTAAAACTCGTTTTTCAACCACTCCACAAATTTCTTGTGAACAAACTATAGTTTTGGCAAGTCGGTTAGGACATCTACTTTGTACATGACACAAGTCATTTTTCCAACAACTGTTTACAGACAGATTATTTCATTTATAATTCACTGTATCACAATTCCAGTGGGTCAGAAGTTTACATGCACTAAGTTGACTGTGCCTTTAAACAGCTTGGAAAATTCCAGAAAATTATGTCATGGCTTTAGAAGCTTCTGATAGGATAATTGACATAATTTGAGCCAATTGGAGGTGTACCTGTGGATGTATTTCAAGGCCTACCTTCAAACTCAGGGCCTCTTTAGTTGACATCATGGGAAAATCAAAAGAAATCAGCCAAGACCTCAGAAGAAAATTGTAGACCTCCACAAGTCTGTTTCATCCTTGGGAGCAATTTCTAAACACCTGAAGGTACCATGTTCATCTGTACAAACAATAGTACGCAAGTATAAACACCATGGGACCACCAGCCGTCATACCGCTCAGGAAGGAGACTCGATCTGTCTCCTAGAGATGAACGTACTTTGGTGCGAAAAGTGCAAATCAATCCCAGAACAACCGCAAAGGACCTTGTGAAGATGCTGGAGGAAACAGGTACAAAAGTATCTATATCCACAGTAAAACAAGTCCTATATCGACATAACCTGAAAGGCCGCTCAGCAAGGAAGAAGCCACTGTTCCAAAACCGCCATAAAAAAGCCAGACTACGGTTTGCAGCTGCACATAGGGACAAAGATCGTACTTTCTGGAGAAATGTCCTCTGGTCTGATGAAACACAAAAATTTAACTGTTTGGCCATAATGACCATCGTTATGTTTGGAGGAAAAAGGGAGAGGTTTGCAAGCCGAAGAACACCATCCCAACCGTGAAGCACGGGGGTGGTAGCATCATGTTGTGGGGGTGCTTTGCTGCAGGAGGGACTGGTGCACTTCACAAAATAGATGGCATCATGAGGGAGGAAACTTATGTGGCTATATTGAAGCAACATCTCAAGATATCAGTCAGGAAGTTAAAGCTTGGTTGCAAATAGGTCTTCCAAATGGACAATGACCCCAAGCATACTTCCAAAGTTTTGGCAAAATGGCTTAAGGACAACAAAGTCAAGCTATTGGAGTGGCCATCAAAGCCCTAACCTCAATCCTATAGAACATTTGTGGGCAGAACTGAAATAGCGTTTGCGAGCAAGGAGACCTACAAACCTGACTTAGTTACACCAGCTCTGTCAGGAGAAATGGGCCAAAATTCACCCAATTTATTTTGGGAAGCTTGTGGAAGGCTCCCTGAAACGTTTGACCCAAGTTAAACAACTTATAGGCAATACACTCAATTAGTATTTGGTAGCATGTAAACTTCTGACCCACTGGTATTGTGATGAAAGAAATACAAGCTGAAATAAATAATTCTCTACTATTATTCAAACATTTCACATTCTTAAAATAAAGTGGTGATCCTAACTGGCCTAAAACAGGGAATTTTTACTTGGATTAAATGTCAGGAATTGTGAAAAAAAGTTTAAATATATTTGGCTACGGTCTATGTAAACTTCCGACTTCAACTGTATATGTACATGTTATATCTACCTAAATTACCTTGTATCCCGACTCGGTACTGGTACCGCGTGTATATAGCTGTCACGTGTGCTCCCTCTGGCCTCTAGGTCACCAGGCTGCTCATTATGGCGCACACCTGTTACCTTCGTTACGTCCACCTGCGTGTCATCAGACTCACCTGGACTGCGACAGATATTCTTCACAATTCAACAAACATATGCTCATTCTGTTCAGGACAACAGAGGGTATACCACCATTTCATCCTGTAACTGTAAATCAAACGGTGATCATAAACATTGACACTGTATTGTACATTTAGTTTTATGATAATATCAAGTGCACATTTGGAAAGTGGTATTTATTTTAATCCTCAACGTCTCATCTTTCAAAATACATTGCGTCCTTGTAATTTACAGAATTTCCCACACTCAGACAATAAAACATTTGCAAACTTTGTACAATTATGGGGGCAACTTCTTGTCACACGTGGTGCTCAAGTTCAGAACGGCTGTCAGTCAAAAGAGCTGTGAAGCAGACCCTGAGCTCTGATGTAGGGTATAGCAAGTTTTTAATTGTATTTTATTTAACTAGGCAAGTCAGTTAAGAACAAATTCTTATTTTACAATGACGGCCTACCCCGGCCAAACCCTCCCCTAATCCGGAAGACGCTGGGCCAATTGAGCGCCGGCCTATGGGACTCCCGATCACGGCCGGTTGTGATACAGCCCAGGATCGAACCAGGGTCTATAGTGACTCTTCTAGCACTGAGATGCAGTGCCTTTGACCGCTGCGCCACTTTGGAGCCTTAAGTTACTGTACAGGCGCTTATCAGTGTCCAAATCTGCCATTTTCAACCCGTATATGGGTACGAGTGTAAAGGGCTACCAAGGGCTCCAGGACCAGTGGAATCAAAATAGGCAAATAACATCAAAGATCCACCACCATATTTTACCATAGGTATGAGGTACTTTTCTGCTTATGCTTCTGTTCTTCAACGCCGAACCCACAGGAAACCCTAGACCCACTCCAATTTGCACACCGGCCCAACAAATCCACAGATGATGCAATCTCTATTGCACTCCACACTGCCCTTTCCGACCTGAACAAAAGGAACACCTATGTGAGAATGCTATTCATTGAATACAGCTCTGTGTTCAACACCATAGTGCCCTCAAAGCACATCACTAAGCTTAGGACCCTGGGACAAAACACACCCCTCTGCAACTGGATCCTTGATCCGCCCCCAGGTGGTAAGGGTAGGTAACAACACATCCGCCACGCTGATCCTCAACACGGGGGCCCCCGGGTTTGTGCTCAGTCCCCTCCTGTACTCCCTGTTCACTCATGACTGCATGGCCAGGCACAACTCCAACACCATCATTAAGTTAGCTGGTGACACAACAGTGGTAGGCCTGATCACCAACAACGATGAGACAGCCTACAGGGAGGAGGTCAGAGACCTGACCGTGTGGTGCAAGGACAACAACCTCTCCCTCAACGTGATCAAGACAAAGGAGATGATTGTGGACTACAGGGAAAGGAGGACCGAGCACACCCCTATTCTCATCGACGGGGCTGTAGTGGAGCAGGTTGAGAGCTTCAAGTTCCTTGGCTTCCACATCACCAACAAATTAACATGGTCCAAGCACATCAAGATAGTCGTGAAGAGGGCACGACAAAACCTATTCCCCCTCAGGAGACTGAAAAGATTTGGCATGGGTCCTCAGATCCTCAAAAGGTTTTATAGCTGCACCATCGAGAGCATCCTGACGGGTTGTATCACTGCCTGGTATGGCAACTGCTCAGCCTCTGACCGCAAGGCACTATAGAGGGTAGTGCGTACGGCCCAGTTCATCACCGGGGCCAAGCTTTCTGCCATCCAGGACCTCTATACCAGGCGGTGTCAGAGGAAGGCCTTACAATTTTTCAAAGACTCCAGCCACCTTAGTCACAGACTGTTCTCTCTGCTACCACACAGCAAGCGGTACCGGAGCGCCAAGTCTAGGTCCAAAAGGCTTCTAAATATTCTACCCCCAAGCCATAAGACTCATGAACAACTAATCAAATGCTACGTAGACTATTTGCCCCCCCCCCCCCCCCCATGCTGCTGCTACTTCTCTCTGTTATCATCTATGCATAGTCACTTTAATAACCCTACCTGATGTACATTAATTACCTCGACACTGGTGCCCCTGCACATTGACTCTGAACCGGTACCCCCTGTATATAGCCCCGCTATTGTTATTTACTGATGCCCCTTAATTATTTATTTTTCTTATCTCTAACTTTTTTGGGGGTATTTTCTTGAAACTGCATTGTTGGTTGAGGGCTTTTTAAGTAAGCATTTAACTGTTGTACTCTTCGCACGTGACAAATAAAATTTGATTTGATGTGCTTGGCCAAATAGCTCTATTTTCATCTCATCTGACCATGGCATTCAAGTGCCAATGCCGTTATCAAACTCCATGCGGTGCTATGGTCAGATGACATGAAAATAGAGCTCTTTGGCCATTCACACCAGCGGTGGGTTTGGAGTTGAAAAAACGGAAGCATATGCAGAAAATGACCTCATACCTACGGTAAAACATGTTGGTGCACCTTTGATGTTATGGGGCTATTTTGCTTTCACTGGTCCTGGGGCCCTTGTTAAGGTCAATAGCATCATCACCTTTACTAAGTACCAGGACATTTTTGCCAAAAACCTGTTTGCCTCTAGCAGGTGGCTGACACTTGGCCCCAAGTGCATCGTCCTGCAATACAATAAACCCAAGCACACATCAAAATCCATTAAGAAATGGTTAATTGTCCACAAAATCAACATTTTGCAATAGCCATGTCAGTCACTGGACTTGAACCCCGTTGAAACCTGTGGTTGGATTTGAAGAAGGAAGTCCATAAGCACAGACGAAGGATATCAAGGATCTGGAAAGAGTCTTTATGGAGGAATGGTCTAAGATCTAAGATCCCCCCCAAATGTGTTCTCCAATCTCAAGTGAAGGGTGCAGGAATACTGAAAACATCGGTACCAATCATTTTTACCCCTATCTTTAAAAAATATATTTTTATATTACCTGTTAAACAAAATATCTTTCTCTGAGCAATTGTATTAGTATGAAAGAATAGCATTTTCAAACATTTTGAGCATGCAATATACAGTAGCTCTGTGTTTGTATTATTCATTTTATACAGTCTTTTTTGCTCATCTTTATCAAGGTTGCCAATAACCATGGACCTGCTGTATGTGCTGTTATATAGAAATAGCATCTTAATCTAGAGACCATGATACAATTTGCTTTAAAGCTCCATCTCCTAACACTACTATTATCTGACAGCACATGTAACAAAGACATGTAACATGTAACATACACACTCGACACGGTCTGTCAAGGAGTAACACTTTTCTTTTAAACTTTTGTAACACTTGTAAATGGTTTTAATTCTCCAAAATAAGCATTTGAACATTTACTGTATATTTTTAACCTTTAACGAGGCGAGTCAGTTAAGAACAAATTCTTATTTTACAACGACAGCATACCCCTGACAAATCTTCCCCTAACCCGGATGACATATGCATTTTTAATGTTTTGAACAGTTCTAATGTCTGGATTAGCATGGTGAATAAATGATCCCCCATAGGACAATCGCTTTCAGGTTAACCCCCCCTAGAGGCCATATTAGGAGCTACGGTCAAGTGCGCCAAACAAAGATCTACAGCTGTGTGGAATTTAGCGTAGAAGAGGGACTATGGTGGGGTGGTGGCAGATAACTGTCAGTTATAGGGCTTCGTCCCCTTTTTGAATTCTAGCCTTAGAATGACAGTTTATGTGAAATGACAAACAATGGTTCTTTCTGCTTTTCTATGTGGTATTTTCCATCTTTTTTGCCTAGGCTGCAGAAAGTACATAAACATAAGCTCTGTCACTCGCTCTCTCCCACGCAGCAGCGGGTGTACGGGAGATATGGAAATGCAATGTTGCAGATAACCCCATGTTGGAATGCACCCTGCCAATGCGATCTTGTGCAAATCGTACGCATGTCTTTAGAACCTGTCAATGTACACAACAATTGTGCAGCCTTTCCTATCTGCTGTCAGCTAAACAAAATACATTGTAGCCCTTTTTATTTTATTGTGCAGAATTTTGGAAGACCATATGATAATCTGTGCGAGTGGTGAGGGCCTTATACTCAAACCCTACCTTAGGTTTAAGATAACTGAAACACACACAATAAGGCATTCAATTAATTTAAATGAATTTATCCCCAAGGGGCAATTATTGCTGGTGGTGAAACTGGCAGGCAGACAACACATAACAACACTCTAAACACATTACCAACAAGCATACCATATGCATACAGTGCATTTGGAAAATATTCAGACCCCTTGACTTTTTCCACATTTTGTTACGTTATAGCCATATTCTAAAATTGATTAAATTGTTAGTTTTTTTCCCCTCATCAATCGACACACAATACCCCATAATGATGAAGCAAAAACAGATAAAAAATWAAAAAAAATATCACATTTACATAAGTATTCAGACCCTTTACTCAGTACTTTGTTGAAGCACCTTTGGCAGCGATTACAGCCTTGAGTGTTATTGGGTATGACACTACAAGCTTGGCACACATGTATTTGGGAAGTTTATCCCATTCTTCTCTGCAGATCCTCTCAAGATCTGTCAGATTGGATGTGGAGCATCGCTGCACTGCTATTTTCAGATCTCTCCAGATTTGTTAGATCGGGTTCAAGTCCGGGCTCTTGCTGGGCCACTCACAAACATTCAGACTTGTCCCGAAGCCACTCCTGCATTGTCTTGGCTTTGTTCTTAGGGTCGTTGTCCTGTTGGAAGGTGAACATTCTCCCCGTTTTGAGGTCCTGAGTGCTCTGGAGCAGGTTTTCATCAAGGATCTCTCTGTGCTTTGCTCCGTTAAACTTTCCCTCAATCCTGTCTAGTCTCCCAGTCCCTGCCACTGAAAAACATACCCACAGCATGATGCTGCCCGCACCATGCGTCACCGTAGGGATGGTGCCAGGTTTCCTCCAGACATGACCCTTGGCATTCAGGCCAAAGAGTTCAATCTTGGTGTCATCAGACCAGAGAATCTTGTTTCTCATGGTCCGAATCCTTTAGGTGCCTTTTGGCAAACTCCAAGCGGGTTGTCATTTATGGAGGCCACTGTGTTCTTGGGGACCTTCAATGCTGCAGAATATTTGTTACCATTCCCCAGATCTGTGTCTTGACAAAATCCTGTCTCGGAGCTCTATGGACAATTCCTTCGACCTCATGTCTTGGTTTTTGCTCTGACATGCATTGTCAACTGTGAGACCTTTATATAGACAGGCGTGTGCCTTTCCAAATAAGGTCTAATCAATTGGATTTACCACAGGTGGACTCCAAGTTGTAGAAACATCTCAAGGATGATCAATGGAAACAGGGTGCACCTGAGCTCAATTTCGTGTCTCATAGCAAAGGGTCTGAATACTTATGTAAATGTAATATTTCCGTTTTTTATTTTTAATGCATAAACAAACATTTCTAAAAACCTGTTTTCCCATTGTCATTATGGGGTATTGTGTGTAGATTGATGAGGAAAAACATGAATTTAATCAGTTATAGAATAAACCTGTAACAAAATGCGGAAAAAGTCAAGGGGTCTGAATACTTTCCGAATGCACTGTATTTATAAAGAAGAAGATAGGGCAGACACTTGAGCCAGTCATGTAGTTAAAGCTAACAATGTGGAGACCAGGCTTATGCTGTGCCATTTATCCGAATGTGAATACTATGCTCCCTACCTTTTTTGTTCTTAAAAATAAATCACTGCTTTCCAAGGATGAGCTCCATGCACATCTTTTGTGTTAATTCAGTCAACATTATTTCACTGTTGGATAAAATATTTTGTTTAATTGTTGAATGAAAGTAGCAGATTGTTCGTGGATAATTAGATTGAACGGAAGATTTAGGTTCTGATAAAACGACACCTTACTGTAGATGTATCACATGCATTCCTTTTCCAAAGTTTATTTTCTTTATTTGGGAAAGAAGTTATAGAGCATTTCTGTTCATCAAAGTAACTGGCCTGGGCTACCCAAAAGACACACATATAAGGGGAGAAGTCTATTTTACTTGTATGACAGCTCTGGTTTGTGTCAAAATGAAGGGCATTAGAAACCAGATTATAAAAACAATATGCAGTATCAGTATAATCATCACCTACAAGTGATGATGGAGACAGAGATCCCATGTTGCTGCACATTTTTTGCAATCTCGACACTGAGACCGCAATATCTTAAATCACAGACAGAATTATATTATGTGTTTGCAAAGGGGTGATGGGCTGTGAATGAGGGATTTGCTAACCATAAATGAAGCTTGAAATTCAATTGAACAAACAGGAACTTTTCTCTTCCCTACTTTTTTTGGAATTAGGATTCTGTTCCAACAGCAATACCCTTTTGTTAGGACAATAATTCTAGATTGAGCACTTCCATCCTGTAATATATTATATACTGTATCAGCACCATTACGGAAAGCCCTTTGGAGATAATTATCTCAGAAGAGGGGATAGGGGATGTCACAAGTAACTATAGTAGTAGATGTAACATGATGTATGTCAGCAGATGCATACTGCAGTAGAGAGCATACTACAGCAAAAGTTGATGTCACAAGTAAATGATAGATGCCACACCTAAAGTAATTAACGTAACTGGATGTCACACGTACATTTAATAAATGCTACAGGTAAACAGAGAAGATGTCACAGTTCAAAAGAAAGTGGATACCTAGTCAGTTGCACAACTGAATGCATTCAGCCAAAATGTCTTCCCCTATGAATCAGAGAGGTACAGGGGGCTGCTTTAATCAACATCCTCAGAGAAGTTGTTGTTCGGGGTTAACTGCCATGATCAGAACGGCAGATTATTCCACATTGAGAATTCAAACCAGCAAACTTTCAGTTACCGGCCCAATGTTCTGAAACGCCAGGCTACCTACTGCCCTCCGCAGAGTAGGTGTGACAGGTGCAGTAGGTGAGGAGATCGCAGACAGCAACATATTATTAGAGGCTGACCCAACCACTCTAGCGAAATCTGTCTAAAGACGGTATTACATTCTCTGGTAAATCATCACCTCATTGCCAAGTCCATATTAAGTGCTAGTTCCAGCCTGGGAAGATGGCGGTGGAGAAATGTGGGAGGAATGCTGTCAGGGTCTCTGAACCCAGCTAGTTAATGGAATGACACTGTGCTGGACCCCTAGTCTGTAAGTCAGGGCCAATTACAGATTTGAGAGGTGTTATTATACATTCGCATTCAATTATGTATGCACCCGCCACCGCTCTCATGTACGGCTGTTCTGAGACGTTTAGCCTTTGTTTGGGTTGGATTCGCTAAAGACAATATTCTGATTATAAGGTTCTGAGATGGGGCTGACGAAGAACGGTGACATCTTACGAGTTCCAACCCGACTTTGCCATATTAACTTTTTTTGTACAGAAAGTTCATACTATTATCACATATGACCGCCAAGTACTTCTGGACATCGGATCGACAGTTACTAACCTCGACTTTCGAATTCAACTCAGCTGTTCCCGTGTTCATTCCTTTATTTCACGGGCTACCAAAATTCAGCAGGTGTAGACGCGGTAGACAAGGCAGCATCCTGGTGAGATTAAGACAGAGAATATCGACTGGCACTAGGGCTGTTGCGGTCATTACATTTAATGACTGGTGATTAGTTGGTGATTGTCAAGCAAATAACTGCTGGTCTCACTGTAATTGACCGTTAATGAACATAAACACGTTTAGCATCTAGCATTGCCTACAAGCCACTGATGCAGACCTTTATAAACATCTACATTTTAAAAAGTCTAATAAATCCATTTAATATAGACTACACCATCACAATAAATCCATGATTTATTTTAGACAGGTCTAAAGAAACATGATATGAAGAAAATGTAGTCTATTTCAGAAGAACAGAATAGCATACTCTGAGTTATCCTTATGTTAGGCCCTGATATGGCTATGCCATATTGCTTTGGGCTACACTAGTTCATTTAGCAGACAAGATTTGCTTAGAATTCCATGGCATTATTTTATAGTATGAAGAATACAATTGAACATAGCTGAATGAAAAATAAAGGATATTTTCTCCAAATGATTTCCTTAGGGAGTACGCACATGCGACTATTCTTTGTTGAGAGGTTAACAAAGAAACAGGTCCTCCTAAATGCTTAATTTTGACTTATTTATGCAACTTTAGTTGTGATACAAACGTTGGGCTATATGTTTAGATTTTTAATACATTGTGTAAGGCTGCATGATGCAACTCTAATGATGATTTGAAAAAAGTTGCATAGAAGTCATGAGCTCTGCTTTGTTTCTTGCGCAGGCTGCACACACTTCATCACTTCACATGTCTCTCATTCACAATTTGACATGTACTTAATAATATTCTCACCAGGCCTCAAATTTCCCGGCAGCATCCGCCTTGTGTGGCCGTAATGCCCCCTAAAAACCTTTTACGGTTTAAGTGGCCGTTGTGCCCTTGGGCAGAATATAATAATTATGATTCTCTTCTCCCGGCTGCCAATCGCATGCTTTAAAGCACCTCTCACTCCAATGGCTCTCTCAGATATCTCAATTCTTATTAGCCAATACCCGTCACCTGATCAGGTCCTTATCACAGGCTTCTCAGCTCCGAAGGAGGCTACAAGTGAAGACAGACACATCGGGGACTCAACTGCACGTGTCCTTCTTATCGAATTCCGAGCGCATATTGGAGAGGTTATAAGAACTGTCCACATTTACTTTTCGTCAGCCAACAAGATGAGTAGGCCTAACGAACAGTAAAATCACTAACCTGTGTCAATCTACTATCCCCCCATAGTACAAAAGTTGACCTATTCTATTGGACAACTTGTCTTTCTGTGCGAGAAATACATTTTCCAAACAATTTGAAACTCAAGCGCCGCCTATGTATGACAGTTAGACTCTAAACCGATTGTAAAGCCGATTTAATGTGATTAATTTTAAGAAGTTATTTGGCCACTTTAATTGTGATACTAACCTTGGGCTAGGCTACATGAGGTGTGCGACTATAATTTTAAAAAGTCACAAAATAAAGGCTTGCACTGTTTCTTGCCTTACTGCACACGCTGGGCAACATTCACAAGTGATAATACATCATTCACAAGTCATAGGCTAATATTGTCACCAATCGGACTATTCTTAATTTAATCTTATATGTGTCAAATTAGTTTTGATTCAGAATGGACCATTGTCATGCTCTTATCTTGGAACAGGGCAGGGGGGGGGAATGCATGTCATCTTTGCACTTACATAGCGAATGTGGGACGTTTTTCCCATGGTTAATTTTCATGCCAGCCTGGTAGGCTATACTCCTGTTGTAAAGCGAAGCAATGTGCTTAATATTAGGAAAGTTGAGAAATTAACATAGTAAGCCTATAGAAAGCTGATGGGATTCTCCTATTTTTAATAGAGGACATCAACACTCTGCTTTTCTCACGCAATTGCATAGCCTATAGAAATGTTGCGCAACATGAGCCCATGGGCTCTCATGAAGTGTTTGATTTTGATTTTTGATGACATTTGCATTGATTTCAGAGTGATAAGAGTGACAATAGAGTGCTGAGTACCAGGCAATTGGTAAGTTTGGTAGGCTACTAATGATCATCACCAGCATCAGAGCTTGGAGAAGCCTAGTTACCATGACTAAATTCTTTATGTGGAATTTGACTGCGGTCATGAATCGTAACCGCCGGTGTGGTGGTAATACAGTCACCTTAACAGCCCTAACCGGCACTCCCCTTCGTTCTATTGGGAAATGTCCAGTCACTCCAGAATAAGATGGATGAGCTTGGTTCGAGAGTCTCCTATCAGAGAGATGAAAAGCTGCAATATTATATGCCTTGCAGAGACGTGGCTGGATGACTCTATGTACGTAGTACTCAGTGTTTCTCCATGCAGCGGCACGATCGGACAAAGGCGACCTCAGACAAGTCCAAAGGGGGAGGGTGTGCCTCTTCATAAACAACAACTGGTGCATTGCTGCAGACCCTTTTATCTACCAAGAGAGTTATCACGGTTGTATACATCCCTCCACAAGCCAACACCATGTTGGTGCTCAACAAACTGTATGGGGCAATAAAAAAACAAGAAACCCGCTCACCCAGTGGCAGCATTTCTGGTGTTCGGAGACTTAAAACTGTTTTACCTCACTTCTACCAACACTTCTCATGCGCCACTAGGGGGCGCTGAAACTCTAGACCACTTTTATTCTACCCACAGAAATGCATATAAGGCCCTCCCTCGACCTCCCTTCAGCAAATCTTACCATGACTYCWTTCTCCTGCTTCCTTTTTACAAACAAAATCTCAAACAAGAAGTACCAGTACTTGCTTAATACGGAAGTGGTCTGATAAAGCAGATGCGAGGCTACATGACTGTTTTGCTAGTACATACTGTGATATATTACAGGATTCATCCAATAGCATTGAGGAGTTTACCACATGAGTCAGGGGCTGGTCATGACACACATCAACACCATCATCCCAGGATCCACTCCAATTTGAATACCACCCCAACCGATCCACAGATGGCGCAATCTCAATTGCACTTCACACTGCCCTCTCCCACCTGGACAAGAGGGGAAATAACTATGTGAGAATGCTGTTCAAAGACTACAGCTCAGTTTTCAACACCATAGTCCCCTCTAAGCTCATCACCAAGCTGGGGATCCTGATGGTGAGGGTAGGCTGACCGTCAACACGGATTCCCTCAGAGGTGTGTGCTTGGTCTCCTCCTGTACTCCCTGTTCACCCACAACTGTGTGACACCGCACGACTAACACCATCATCAACTTTGCTGACGACACGACGGAGCCAGCCTACAGGGAGGAGGTCAGAGACTTGGCAGTGTGATGCCAGGACAACAACCCCTCCCTCAACATTTAGTAAGACTAAGGAGCTGATTGTGGACTACAGGAGAAACAGGGGAGAGCATGCCCCCATCCACATCTACGGGCTGTAGTGTAGCGGGTCGAGAGCTTCCAGTTCCTTGGCATCTACATCACTAAGGACTTAACATGTTCCACACACCCCCGCAGTCATGGAAATGGCACGACAACACCTCACATCCCCCTCAGGAGGCTGAAAAGATGTGTCATGGGCCCTCGGATCCTCAAAAAGTTCTACAGCTGCACCATCAAGAGCATCTTGACTGGTTGCATCACCGCTTGGTATGGCGGTTGCCAAAGATTCCAGCCACCGAAGCCATAGACTTTTCACTATGCTACCGGACTATCTGCACTGATCCTCACTTGCACTGACTTTATACACACTCACAAGACTATACAGCCTTAATTCGTTGGGCCATGGACTCTACGAGGTGTCAAAAGCATTCCACAGGGATGCTGGTCCATGTTGAATCCAATGCTTCCTACTGTTGTGTCAAGTTGTCTGGATGTCCTTTGGGTGGTGAACCATTCTTGATACTCACAGGAAACTGTTGAGTGTGAAAAACCCAGCAGCGTTGTAATTCTTGACACAAACTGGTGCGCCTGGCACCTACTACCAAAGGCACTTAAATATTGTGTCTTGTCCATTCACCCTCTGAATGGCACACATACTCAATACATGTCTTAGTTGTCTCAAGGCTTAAAAATCCTTCTTTAACCTGTCTCCTCCCCGCATCTACACTGATTGAAGTGGATTTAACAAGTGACATTAATACGGGATCATAGCTTTCACCTGTATTTACCTGGTCAGTCTGTCATGGAAAGAGCAGGTGTCCTTAATGTTTTGTACACTCAGTGTATATGCAAACTATACTGTATACACACACTCACACACACATACACTGACAAAACCCACACACATTCACATACAATACATTCGCACCCACACACTTTTACACTCATGTGCTGCAGCTACTCTGTTCTTCATTTTACTGGTTCGCTTAATATGAGGATTTTGATGCATAGCATTTACTTTTACTCAAGTAGTATTTTACTGGGTGACTTTTACTTTTACCTTAATAAAAAAATGACTCAAGTATCTTTACTTTTACTCAAGTATGACAAGTCAGTACTTCTCTGCCAGTCAATGTCTGTCTGTTCTAAGAAAAAAAAAGATTTTTTATTTTATTTTTTTTAAATAAAAATGTCTGTCTCTGTCTGTCTCTGTCTGTCTCTGTCTGTCTCTGTCTGTCTCTGTCTGTCTCTGTCTGTCTCTGTCTGTCTGTCTGTGTCATATTCTTTGTCCTAGTATTCACCAAGTTGCTCCTCATCAAAAGCATCTTCCTCCAAGAAGTCCATGACCTCATGGTCTTCCCTATCCTGCAGGCCTTCCTCAGCGATGACCTTTTAGCACATAAGAAAGGGGATCATGAATGGAAGGGAATCGTGAAGATACAAGTTATCAAAATTGTTGATAAGGTGACAAAGTAACATTTTAAGGTTTTCACTCTCACATTTGAGAAAACATAACATCATTTCACATCTGATAGTCTATAACTGAAATAATAGGATCATGTATGCCTGTAGCAAAGTCAAACAGCTAGACTTGCAGCCTGAAGTCAAACAGTGGCTTGGGAAAGTATTCACCCCCTTTGCATTTTTCCTATTTTGTTGCCATACAACCTTTGATTTACACAACATGCCTACCACTTTGAAGATGACGTTTTTTTWAAATTGTGAAACAAACAAGAAATAAGACAAAAAAACTAAAAACTTGAGCGTGCATAACTATTCACCCCCCAAAATCAATACTTTGTAAGAGCCACCTTTTGCAGGAATTACAGCTGCAAGTCTCTTGGGGTATGTCTCTATAAGCTTGGCACATCTAGCCACCGGGATTTTTGCCCATTCTTTATTCCTCATTCCTTCAATTATGACCAGTTTCCCAGTCCCTGCCGATGGAAAAACATCCCCACAGCATGATGCTGCCACCACTATGTTCACCCCGTGATGAGAGGTGTTGTGTTTGCGCCAGACATAGCGTTTTCCTTAATGGCCAAAAAGCTACATTTTAGTCTCATCTAACCAGAGTGTCTTCTTCCATATGTTTGGGGAGTCTCCCACATGCCTTTTGGCGAACACCAAACGTGTTTGCTTATTTATTTCTTTAAGCAATGGCTTTTTTCTGGCCACTCTTCTGTAAAGCCCAGCTCTGTGGAGTATACTGCTTTAAGTGGTCCTATGGACAGATACTTCAATCTCCACTGTGGAGCTTTGCAGCTCCTTCAGGGTTATCTTTGGTCTCTTTGTTGCCTCTCTGATTAATGCCCTCCTTGCCTGGTCTGTGAGTTTTGGTGGGTGGCCCTTTCTTTAAAGGTTTGTTGTGGTGCCATATTCTTTACATTTTAAATAATGGATTTAATGGTGCCCCGTGGGATGTTCAAAGTTTCGGATATTCTTTTATAACCCTGATCTGTACTTCTCCACAACTCTGTCCCTGACCTGTTTGAAGAGCTCCTTGGTCTTCTTGGTGGTGCCCCTTGCTTAGTGGTGTTGCAGACGCTGGGTCTATTTAGAACAGGTGTATATACATACTGAGATCATGTGACACTTAGATTGCACACAGGTGGACTTTATTTAACTAATTATGTGACTTCTGAAGGTAATTGGTTGCACCAGATCTTATTTAGGGGCTTCATAGCAAAGGGGGTGAATACATATGCACACAACAGTTTTTTATTTTTTTATTTTTTTTAACAAGCAATTTTTTTTTTTCACCTCACAAATTTGGACTATTTTGTGTATGTCGATTACATGAAATCCAAATAAAAATCTATTTAAATTACAGGTTATAATGCAACAAAATATGAAAAATGCCAAGGGGGTGAATACTTTTACAAGGCACTGTATGATCTTTCGTTGCAATTCAAAAGGTTTACTATTTTTTTAGGAATCATATCACAGTTAAACATACACCTAATGAGATATCTAGCTAGCTAATAATAATAATAATTGCTACCCTCTCTTTCTTCTGGCTGGTAGGCTAGTAGCTACAAATCCAATCACAAGCCAGTTCGTTTTAGCTCTAATACTTAATGACAAATTGTCAATTTGAGCATTTTATTTTGTACAGTCATCAAAGAGAACCAAAAAAAAGACAAGCTAAATCAAGTAGGCTACATTGGTCTGTTTTGGGTGACTGAATCTGACTGCAGCTTGATCAACAGTCAACAGGCTAGCTACCATTTAGTTAGCTCACAGTCTTTGGTAGCTAGCAATCTAGCTAACAATTATCTGAGGAGGCAAAATAGTGGCCTGGAAATATGATGACATTGCTAAAGTAGGAAAGTATATAGTAGGAAACAACTTTGCCATACCTAGAAAAGTTTGTCAAAAATAGGTTTTGGGCATCGTCCTCGAACGTTTAAAATAATATTGTGACGAAGCATCCAGACCATGAATAGCATGTCCTCTACTTATAATAGAAAAATAACTATCTAGACACTTCATGAATGGTTGCTGCTGCTGCCTATTTCAAGATGCTGGGAAATCCATGTGTACTTAGCCTGATTTGCAATGTAGTCCGATGCAAAGTGTGCTGTGCAGGAGGTTCATCTGAACTTCTCTGACAGTTGAATCTGAAAAATAAATCGCAGCCAAATAAGATGAAGTGATTGTTTGGATTGAATACAGTGCAAGGCAGCCATACTGCACAATCTCTCATGCTTTCGGGCGGGACAAGCACCAAACCTAGGAGGGAAGAAACTGCTCTTACACAAAAAGGGCGTTATCATAATTTTGACCGTTTCATTGTCATTTCGACCTCATAGTAGATTATTTTTTATTTTAAATGTTTTAATTTAACTAGGCAAGTTAGTTAAGAACACATTTACAATGACGACCTTCCCCGGCCAATCACAGCCGGATGTGATTCAGCCTGGATTCAAACTAAGGACTGGTAGTATCACCTCTTGCACTGAGATGCAGTGCCTTAGACCGTTGCGCCACTCGGTAGTCCAAGTAAATAATTTAACAATATTTCATGAAATGTTGCCTGAAGACTTACCCTTATCATTTCCTCTTGGCATTCGATCATTCACATTTCAGAAGAGTCTGAATTGGAGAATATGAAATTGGGTTCAGCTGAGGAATGAAGCTGCATTTGGCATGACATCATGGGTCAGGTCCTCTCAGATTCACTCATGGCCTGTTGTTTTACTGTAGCAACTACATGTTCAGAAGGGGTGGAAAAGAGGCTTTGACGCAAGTGTTGATTAGTGCACCAGTCAGGCTGATGTTCTTGCACAAGACAGATGGGTAATTTCATGTGTACAATTCCAAGGTGCCATGATGGAATTACTTTTGAAAGGCTTATTAGAACAAGGAAATTGTGATGTCAATAAATGGATTTACCTGTCTGTTTACACTTGTGTGGATGTTTGAGAGAGAGGGGTGGGGAGAATGAGAGAGAGCCCGTTCTGTACCCGTATGTGTTTCTGAACAATAAATATGGTGTTTATGTTTGAGTGATTGCTGGTATAATGTGTGCTTGCAGGTATTTGACTGTGGACCCACCTTTTCATCAAGCCCCCACAGTGCGTTCAAGTAAAACATTTTCCCATAGGTTTATACCCCTCAATGCAGTCATCTGCCTCTGGGTTCAGATTGATTCRATTACGACCATCCACATGGACAGGCCTCTCGGGCGGCAGGCCTATAATAAATAACCAGCTACTAAAGAGCCATCAAACCCAATTCACTGAGTGGACACAAAATGGGGTCTGAATCATACCTTGTAAAAGGTTGTCATCACCACTTAGTAACCCGGCTTGACATGGAGATGTTTCTCCCGCTATCTTTCTTTTCCCCCCTTTCTTGTCTATCTCATCTTCTCATCAGATAGCTTTTAGATAACTGTTCGGATATCTAATTTCATGAGTTGTGAATATAACATCCTTTTATTCAAAGACGGCGTCAATGAATAGTACACATGCTCTCTTTCTTCTTTTATCCCCAAGACTTGCTGAGAAGGAAAACACTGGTCAAGGATGAAGCAGTTAGAATCCACCAGCAGAGTGTTTTAAGTCAAAAAAATGATGTGTTAGCTGTTATAGGTGCAATTTCTTGCAGTTTTAATTTCAGTTTTAATTTTATAGCCTTCATATGCTTTTGGCTTCAGAGTTGAGAAAAGTTTGTGGGTGTGATTTTTTCGCATAATCACTCATTGATTTTGTGAGACTTGCATGCATGCAGATCTCATGTCAGAATACCACCTTTTGGTTTCATGTGCTAACATAGTAATTTAATCACTGAGGAGTCCATTTAAGAAGAGCCCTAATAAGTCTCTCCGAGGAGTCTTTTATTGTGACATTTGCCCAGAAGTGATATTTAGCCATCGAGACGGCTAAGTATTTCCCAGTCCTCCCTCAGTCTGGGATATTTCTCACAGTCCAATAACCCTGCTGTAACCTAGAGCAGCTTCAGAGGAAGCATTACAAGGGCCATACAGCTGGTTGAATGCTCCTGCCCCTGGTAACTCCAGTCCAAACCTCCAGTAGGGCACTGGTGGTACAGAACCAGCTCATAGATGGGAAGCATGATGGGCTGCTGTCTGCATACCGGCATTAATGTTGGAAGCTCCTTAGCTACCCTTTTGGAGTAGCAGAGGGCTAGCCACCACCCAGAGGCATGGGGGTTGTGTAACTGCGTTTTGACCCTTCTCCTCACCGTCACTGTACAGTCGTATTTCACTAGGTAATGCTTTGGCGAAACTCTCCACAGTGAATCAAATCAAATCACATTTTATTTGTCACATGATTCGTAAACAATAGTTGTAGACTAACAATTAAATGCTTGCTTACTTACTTGTCCTTATCCAACAATGCAGAGTTAAAAATAAAGAAAAAAAATAAGGGACACAAGGAATAAATACAGTGAATAACGCATAACAATAACGAGTAAAAATAACATGGCTATATACAGGGAGTACAAGTACAAAGTCGATGGGCAGGGGTACGAGGTAATTAAAGTAGCTATGTACATATACAGTGCATTCGGAAAGTATTCAGACCCCTTGACTTTTTCCAATTGACTTTTTCAATCTACACACAATATCCCATAATGACATTTCAAAAAACCTGTTTTTGCTTTATCACATTTACATACAATACCAGTCAAAAGTTTCGACACACACCTACTCATTCAAGGGTTTTTCTTTATTTTTTACTATTTTCTACATTGTAGAATAATAGTGAAGACATCAAAACTATGAAATAACACATATGGAATCATGTCGTAACCAAAAAAGTGTTAAACAAATCAAAATATATTTTATATTTGAGATTCTTCAAAGTAGCCACCCTTTGCCTTGATGACAGCTTGGCACACTCTTGGCATTCTCTCAACCAGCTTTATGAGGTAGTCACCTGGAATGCATTTCAATTAACAGGTGTGCCTTGTTAAGTTAATTTGTGTAATGTCTTTCCTTCGTAATGCGTTTGAGCCAATCAGTTGTGTTGTGACAAAGTTGGGGTGGTATACAGAAGATAGCCCTATTTTGTAATAGAGCAAGTCCATATTATGACATGAATAGCTCAAATAAGCAAAGATGACCGCCACAGGAAAGGAAGACCCAGAGTTACTTCTGCTGCCGAGGATAAGTTCATTAGAGTTACCAGCCTCAGAAATTGCAGCCCAACAGAGTTCTTGTAACAGATACATCTCAACATCAACTGTTCAGAGGAGACTGCGTTACTCAGGCCTTCATGGTCGAATTGCTGCAAAGAAACCACTACTAAAGGACACCATTAAGAAGAAGAGACTGGCTTGGGCCAAGAAACACGAGCAATGGACATTAGACCGGTGGAAATCTGTCCTTTGGTTTGAGTCCACATTTTTTAGATTTTTGGTTCCAACCACCGTGTCTTTGTGAGACGCAGTGTAGGTGAACGGATGATCTCCTTATTTGTGGTTCCCACCGTGAAGCATGGAGGAGGAGGTGTGATGGTGTGGGGGTGCTAAGCTGGTGACACTATCAGTGATGTATTTAGAATTCAAGGCACACTTAATGCAGCAATACGCCATCCCATCTGGTTTATGCTTAGTGGGACTATGAATTGTTTTTCATCAGGACAATGACCCAACACACCTCCAGGCTGTGTAAGGGCTATTTGCCCAAGAAGGAGAGTGATGGAGTGCTGCATCAGATGACCAGGCCTCCACAATCACCCAATCTCAACCCAATTGAGATGTTTTGTGATGAGTTGGACCGCAGAGTGAAGAAAAAGCARCCAACAGGTGCTCAGCATATGTGGGAACTCCTTCAAGACTGTTGGAAAAGCATTCCAGTTGAAGCTGGTTGAGAGAATGCCAAGAGTGTGCAAAGCGGGGGATTAGGTGTGCCCAAACTTTTGACTGGTACTGTAGCTCCGTAGAAACCCCGCTCCCCCGGTTTAGACTCTAATTGGTTAAAGGTCTTACTCATATCTGCTACGGAGAGAGAGATCTCAGTTGTCCGGAACAGCTGGTGCACTCATGCATGGTTCAGTGTTGCTTGCCTCGAAGCGAGCATAGAAAGTATTTAGCTTGTCTGGTAGGCTTGTGTCGATGGGCAGCTCACAGCTGGGTTTCCCTTTGTAATCTGTGATAGTTTACAAGCCCTGCGACATCTATTGTGTCAGAGCCGGCTTAGTGGGAATCGATCTTCGTCCTCTATTGGTACTTTGCTTGTTTGTTGGCTCGTCGTAGGTCATGGCAGGATTTCTTATAAGTGTCCGATTTAGCTCTAGCTTTTAGTTCAGTGTGAATGTTGCCTGTAATCCATAGCTTCTGGTTGGGGTATGTACGTACAGTCACTGTGGGGATGACGTCGTCGATGAAGCCGGTGACTGATGTGGTAAACTCCTCAATGTTATTGGATGAATCCCGGAACATATTCCAGTCTGTACTAGCAAAACTGTAGCTTAGCATCCATTTCATCAGACCACTTCAGTATTGAGCATGACACTGCTACTTCCTGTTTGTGTTTTGCTTGTAAGCAGGAGGACAAAGTTATGGTCTGATTTGCCAAAGGGAGGGCGAAGGAGGGCCTTGTATGCGTTTCTGTGTGTGGAGTAAAGGTGATGTTTTGTCGCCTCTAGATGCACGGGTGACATTCTGGTAAAAATCAGGTAAAACAGATGTCAGTTTCCCTGCATTAAAATCACCGTCCACGAGAAACGCTGCCTCTGGATGTGCATTTTTCTTGTTTGCTTATGGCCCTTTACAGCTCATTGTGTGTGGTCTTAGTTCCAGCATCACTTTGTGGTGATAAATAGACAGCTAC
The DNA here is from genome assembly GCF_002910315.2 of Salvelinus sp. IW2-2015. NCBI lineage: Eukaryota > Metazoa > Chordata > Actinopteri > Salmoniformes > Salmonidae > Salvelinus > Salvelinus sp. IW2-2015. The sequence goes on from NC_036842.1 coordinate 54,427,484, forward strand.
GAAAAATACTGATAAACTCTCTTGGTAAATAGTATGGTCTACAGCTTATCATGAGGTATTCTAACTCAGGTAAGCAAAAACTCCAGACTTCCTTAACATTAGAGATCGCGCACCAGCTGTTTTTAACAAAGAGACACCCCCCCTTCTACTTTTGTCTTACCCGAGTCTACTGTTCGGTGTTGACGATGCATAGAAAAACCAGCAAGATGCATATCCTCTTCCAGTCACGACTGAGAAACATAGGATATTACAGTTTTTCAGGTCCCGTTAATAGGATAGTCTTGAACGGAGCTCATCCAGTTTGATCTCCAGGGACTGCATATTCACCATTAGAACAGAGGTCAATGGCTGTCTATTTGCTCACTGACGTATTCTCGTCCGGATGCTGCCTCGCTGCTTCCTCTTTCGAGACCCGGGAATTAGGCTTGGTCCAGAGTAAGCAGAACTTCCAAATCTGCCAACTTGTTGAAGTAGAAATGTTCTTCCAAATCGAGGTTAGTGGCTGAGACATTATGTACAAAAAAAAGTTACAATCAGYGTAAAAAAACACCATCGCCATGAGTTACTCACCTTTGACCTCGCTTAGTTGTCCCCATGGATTTAGTTTAATTTAAAGTATCTGTGGAAACAGCTGGTTACTCACAGAGATGTTTAACCTGGCAAATAGTTTTAAAGCTCAGTACATTTCCTGACAGATGCTGGCTCTGGTCACCATCAATTCACTCACCCGACACTGCCGCTTTGAATAGCATCGTATTGCAGTCAGGTTCTTTGCCTCTCTTTAATTACTTTAGCAGACACTCTTATCCAGAGCGACTTACATAAGTTTTAATACAGGTTCTCCGTGGGAGTTGAACCCACAACTCTGGCATTGCAAGCATCATGCTCTACCAGCTGAGCCACACAGGGGAATATGGAGATAACCATCTCCTGTAATCTGAGCTACAGCGTGTTTTGACTCAACACCCTTGGGAAAGTCTGTCCAGGCTGCAACTCATTCATCATTGCCACGATCAAATCCATTACAGGCCATCTCATCCATTATATAGATCTGTAGCGTGTGTTTTGGAGTCCATTTGCTGGCATTAGAGATGTTACAAAGCCATTGCTGTCAATTACATCATATCCCAGACCGGTTACACGCGGTAAGTTATAGGGTCTTCTTTCTTGGACTGAGCTCTCGAGAAATGAAATATTATCATGAGGGGTCATGATGGACCATAGACCTGGAACAGATATGGTACAGATGTAGGATTTGAGCCAGTTTGCTATAGCAGGAAAATATTCCTGCAGCAACAGGAAATGATGTGCATTATAATTAATAAGGATCGGACCCTTTTTTTATTTTTTATTTTTTTTATGTTCGCCTAAAATGACATACCCAAATCTAACTGCCTGTAGCTCAGGACCTGGAGCAAGGATATGCATATTATTGATACCATTTGAATGGAAACACAAGTTTGTGGAAATTTGAAGTTCATGTGGGAGTATATAACACATTAGATCTGGTAAAAGATAATATAAACAAAAAAACTTATTAAATCTTAAAAATTTTCCTTATTTTTTTAAATGCAAGAGAAAGGCCATAATATAATATTGCAGTTTAGCAGTGTGTGTGCAAAGTTTCAGATTGAACCAGTGAAGCATTGCAATACTGCACAATATTTTGTATCAAGTCTGCCCAAATGTGCCGAATTTGTCAATTGATACATTTTCAAGTACAAAACTATAGAGAAAATACAAAAAATAAAATGGTAATCCAAAATGTAAGTTTACACACACACAGGAATGTCATACATGATGGATCATTAGCTTATACACTAACTTTCACACATCTAGATGGCCGGGCGGGGTGGGTGTGGAGCCAGAGACAGCAGAGGTTCAAACTGTAGAACCCAGTTCCTACATTTGAATATAAAAAAGGATTGTATCAAACAAAACTATGCTACATTTTATCTCTGGGACCCTCAGGATGACAAATCAGAGCAAGATTACTGAATGAAGCACATTATTTTCCTTCAGACGTGAATGTATCAAACCAGTTGCTGGATAGTTTTTTGTTGTTGTGCACTCTCCTCAAACAATAGCATGATATTTTTTCACTATAATAGCTACTGTAAATAAGACAGTGCAGTTAGATTAACAATAATTTAAGTTTTCTGCCCATATAAGACATGTCTAAGTCCTGGAAAGTTTGCTATTACTTACAATGTCAATCTAGTCACATTAGCCACGTTAGCGCACATTAGCATCAACCGTCCCAGTATAGGGACGCTGATCCCGTGTTAATGGCCATTTTTGTAGGGGGTAATACATTTTCTGTAAGGGAAAATGAAGTCTAAAATTTCGAAGTGAAAAATACAAACCTTAAACCTCAAATATACTACACGTTTTTTCCCCCTGCATTGCAGGAAAGTTCTCCTGCAACAGGGTGATACAATTAAGATCCTACATCTGTACAAATGGAAATTGTTTTCACCCTCACCAGAATACACGTATGCATGTATCTCGGGACCAAGTACTGTATATGCTTCTCACATTTTTGGCCTCTAAGCACTGATCAACTATTTGTGTAATGGACAGGTTTCTCTGAGTGAAGACTACCGATTGGATCACTATGGTGTTGTGTCCTCTTAGCAGCTGAGTGTGATTTGTCCTATTAAAGTTTTGCCACAGTCAAGGTGCCCTGTATGACATTAAGTCAACATTTTTCTGTAGATCACAGGGGACAGGAATGCATGGACAGAAGAGGCACAAGTCGTTGCCACAGAACACTTTAGAGACCTAAACAATCCAAAGGCCTTCTCGGTTAATTTGTCTGTGTGTTCGTGTTGGATGAAGAAATGTATTTATCTCAGTTCTGTGCAGTCTCTGCCAAGCCAGTTTTATTTGGTTAAACTGCTGGAGAGACTAAAGAAATACCTCAAGGCTATATAATTCAACAACAAAAGGAAACCTATGGGGACAACAGGTGTAGAATTTACAGTGAAATGCTTATTTACAAGCCCTTAACTTCTCTAGGATATGTGGGACGCTACCGGCCCACTTGGCCAATAGCCAGGGAAAATGTAGAGCGCCAAATTAAAAAGAAATGATATAAAATCAAACTTTCATTAAATCACACATGTAAGATACCAAATTAAAGCTACACTCGTTGTGAATCCAGCCACCATGTCAGATTTCAAAAAGGCTTTTCGGCGAAAGCATAAAATGCTATTATCTGATGATAGCACAATGTCAACAAAGAGAGAGTAGCATATTTCAACCCTGCCGGCGCTACTCAAAACGCAGATATAAAATATAAAACATGCATTACCTTTGACGAGATTCTTTTGTTGGCACTCCAATATGTCCCATAAACATTACAAATGGTCCTTTTGTTCGATTAATTCCTTCCATATATATCCAAATTGTCCATTTATTTGGCGCGGTTGATCCAGAAAAAAAACAGCTTCCAATTTGCGCAAAGTCACTACAAAATATCTCAAATTACCTCTAAACTTTGCCAAAACATTTGTAATACAACTTAAGGTATTTGTAAACGTTAATAATCTATCAAATTGAAGACGGGTCTATCTGTTTTCAATACAGGAGAGCAACAAACTAACGCTACTTTTTTTAGTCTTGCGCAACTCTCAAACAGTACACATGACGTTACACTGCTTCCTGATGGCCTTCTTCTTCATTGCACAAATGAATAACCTCAACCTATTTCCTAAGACTGGTGACATCCAGTGGAAGCGGTAGGAACTGAAACAGGGTGATTAGAAATCCAGTATTCCAATGAAAACTCATTGAACAGACAGTGACTTAAAATAAAATAAAAAATGAATGGTTAGTCCTCGGGGTTTTGCCTGCTACATAAGTTCTGTTATACTTACAGATATGATTCAAACAGTTTTAGAAACGTCAGAGTGTTTTCTATCCAAATCTACTAATAATATGCATATCTTATATTCTGGGGATGAGTAGAAGGAAGTTCAAATTGGGCACGCTATTTATCCAATAGTGAATTTGCTGCCCCCTATCCTAGAGAGGTTTTAACCAACAATGCAGTTAAGAAAAATGTGTTAAGTAAAAAATTGATAAGTACATTAAAAAAAAGAAGTAACAAATAATTAAAGAGCAGCAGTAAAATAACAATAGCGAGGCTATATACAGGGGGTGCCGGTACAGGGTCAATGTGCGGGGGCACCGGTTAGTCGAGGTAATATGTGCAGTACATGTAGGTAGAGTTAAAGTGACTATGCATAAATAATAAACAGAGTAGCAGGTCACCAGTGAGCTGATGGGAGATCCCTCTAGCGAGTCGTTTCATGTGATAGCCTTTAGAAGACCCTCTGGTCCTTTTTTTTGCTTCATTTTTTTTAAACTATCAAATATTTTAGCGGTTTAGTTTTTGTAACATGTAGGGTATCCAATTCCTCTGTATTTTGTAAATAAGTGGTTATACAGGTGTAATTCATGACTAAACGGGCTGTTAGTCCTTTCAATGCCAAGACATACTGTAGTTGTCCCCAAGCAGCATTCCATTTCATCAATAGTTATAAGCTTTCTTTGTCTCTGTATTTGTCTATGAATGTACCAGGTCACAGAAACACACCGTTCTAAATAGTTTAGTGTTTAAGTCATGTTCCCATATCAGATAAATGTGTGAGTCTGGAGGTGGTGGAAGTCTATGGTCACCTATCCTATTCTATGTCCAAAAATATACGGCTGTGTTTGCACAGGTAGCCCAATTCTGATATTTTTTTCCGCTAGTAGGTCTTTTTAACCAGTCTTTTTCAGAGCTGGTCTGATTGGTCTGAATACCAGTTGGTGGAAAGGGCATCAGAGTTGGGCTGCCTGTGTAAACACAGCCTATAACTTTCACTATTCTTCCAGTTTCTGTTGGTAAAGGTTTGTCATTGGGCTTGTTATGTGGTGGCAGGTAGCTTATTGGTTAAAAGCATTGGACCAGTAACCGAAAGGCTGCTGGTTTGAATCCCTGAGCCAAGTGAAAAATCTGTCGATATGCCTGGATATGAGTCTGCTAAATGACTAAAATGTACATACAATAGGTAAATTCTTTGTTTTGCACTGCTGTCTCTGAAACAACCTCTTAATTCAGAGAGGTGATTTAGTACAGATAAAACATGTGGCCACATCTGCTGTCTAGTAAAGCAGCCTGGTCTCATAGATTAAACGTAACATATGTCATGACGTTGGCCTGGGGGTAGGTTTATGACAGTCATAAATACCTCTTCCTCCCTTTCCTCTCCCTACTCTACTGATGTGACATTAGAAAGGTTAACATAGAGATTCTGGGAACATCAGAAGTTGGGGGGAAATTAACTATATTCTGGTAATCCGACCAACTGAACATATGCGGTGGTACTTAAGGTATATTATGTCAGTTCGGTTGTCATCTGGCACATTCTCATCAATGATAGAATGACATAAACTCTACTGTGGAAAGTCTGCACATCAGAGGTATCGGATTCACATGGAATTGTTGTTTAATTCAAATGTTTGAATATTACATTATTTGTGAAGAGATGAAATGTAATTTTAGCTTCCAAATGTCAGATTTGGGTTTTCATAAGTTTAGGGCTCTGCTCAACCAGTGGCCTGCCCCTGTGAAGAGACATGGTTTATAAACTTTTCAGACACACCCCTCTTCCTCCACTATATAAGCCATTGACGAAAATGTAACTTCCTGCTCCGAGGATGTGAGGACGATGGTCCTATGTCAGAATGGTTCAGATAATAACTACAGAACTAAGCCAACATCAGGATGAGCTTTGGTTGTGAATGGTATGAACTTTGAACTCGTATTCACTATAGAAGTGATACCTCCTAGACGTTGTTTGCAACAGCTGCTGCAAACGCAGGCTAGGAAGGACAGACAGAGTATCCCGTCTACTACACAATGACGTTACTACAACGTATCCAATTTACCAGCAGAGACATTCTTCAAAGGACTCGGTTGGGCAACACTGCCTTCCATCTACCACCAACCTACTGAAGCGCAGCTCAGAGTAAATATCTATTGCATTTTCCTTTTCCAAATGGGCGGTAATTTAGAATGCATAAGATATTGTATTTACGATAGCACAGCTTCGCCCTTTGTTCCTCAGTCTTCCCGCTCTTTCACTCAAACCCAGCCCTTTTTCTTTTGTGTAACAAGCTGTCATATCTGTTCCGCCCGCTAGGGACGTTTTCCTTTATGACGTAACTTGTAGTCAAGGTATGATTTATTCCGTGTATATGTAACTCTGTGTGATTTAGTTAGGTATTTAGTAAATAAATAATTAAACCCAATTTTGTATTGCTGATTCAACTTGTTAGCCAGGGTTTGTGAAGATAACCAAGAATTTACAACTTTCAGATGAGACTGAAATAAGGTGACGATTAATATTGACTGCTATTGATGTAAAATATTACTAGGTCTTTAAGAGTTTATTCGGAAGATAACAGCTCTATAAATAGTATTTCGTGGTGCCCCTCCTCTCTAGTTAATTACATTTACATGATTAGTTCAATCAGGTAATATTAATTACGGAGAAAGTATTTTATAGAATAGCATGTCATAACACTTAATCCGGGATAGCCAAAGACACGACACATAGTAAATGTAAATCCCGGACACTCAAATGAGTATGATATGTTACGTATGGTTACATAAGAGAGATGGTTACTTAAAGCAAAAACTAAAGTAGGGTGGTTGGTCAGGGTGGATGTGTGGGTGTATAATGCAAATGTCTACCAACCAAAGGTTGCAAGTTCGAATCTCATCACTGACAACTGTTGCATATTAGCTAATATCCAACTTTTCAACTACTTTCAACTACTTTTTTGTGCTATTTTGCAACTACTTAGCATGTTAGCTAACCCTCACCCTTTTAGCTAACCATTCCCCAACCTAACTGCTGAACTTAACCCTAACCACTAACGTTAGCCAGCTAGCTAGAATTCATAACATATAATACATTTTGCAAATTCATAACATGTTTTATGTTTGCCTATTCGTAACATATTGTATATTTTCAAAATTCGTTACATAAAACACGAATTATAAACCGTAACATATCATACGAAATGGGTGATGGACATGCACAAATTAATACATACCATATGAAACGTGACATATCATACTAAATGGAGTGTCTTAGATTTACTTACAGAATAATACGAAATGCTCTGAGACCAGTTTGAATAAAGGACTTCCGTTTGTCGTTTCCCTGAAATATTTTAGATCCCTCTTGTATCTGTTTTAGCTAACGTTTCTCTGAAGTAACCATGTGCCATTTGACATTTTAGAGCTACCTGAGGGAGTGTTGCACTCGATGCACACAAAGGGTAAGAGGTGCTGACAGGTTTTCTTTGACATCCAGAAGTAGCCCTCCTAGTGATAACCACAACTAACCCTGTGATGTTAGCATTCCTCCAAAGAAAAATACTGTCTCACTTGTTTGTCTTAATCACAAATCTAGATAAGCCAGCAGCCATACCACCCTGCACCTCTTTGTTGGGAAATGAGTAAGACTAAGGGCTTGGAAAAGACCCTAGATGTGGATAAGAGAATACAGTGCCAGGCAAAAGTATTCATCCCCCTTAAAGTTTTTCCTATTTTGTTGCATTACAACCTGTAATTGAAATTGATTTTGGGGGGGATTTCATGTAATGGACATACACAAAATAGTCAAAATTTGTGAAGTAAAATTTCAAAAAAAACTTGTTTGAGAAAATTTAAAAAGAAATTAAACAGAACATTGGTGTGTGCATATGTATTCACCCCCTTTGCTATGAAGCCCCTAAATAAGATCTGGTGCAACCAATTACCTTCAGAAGTCACATAATAGGTAGACTGCACACAGGTGGACTTTATTTAAGTGTCACATAATCTGTCACATTATCTCAGTATATATATACACCTGTTCTGAAAGGCCCCAGAGTCTGCAACACCGCTAAGCAAGGGGCACCACCAAGCAAGCAGCACCATGAAGAACAAGGAGCTCTACAAACAGGTCAGGGACAAAGTTGTGGAGAAGTACAGATCAGGGTTAGGTTATAAAAAAAAATATCCAAAACTTTAAACATCCCACGGAGTACCATTTTAAATCCATTATTTAAAATTGAAAGAATATGGCACTACAACAAACCTGCAAAGAGAGGACCGCCCACCAAAACTCGCAGACCAGGCAAGGAGGGCATTGATCAGAGAGGCAACAAAGAGACCAAAGATAACCCTGAAGGAGCTGCAAAGCTCCACAGCGGAGATTGGAGTATCTGTCCATGGGACCACTTTAAACCGTACACTCCACAGAGCTGGGCTTTATGGAAGAGTGGCCAGAAAAAAGCCATTGCTTAAATAAGCAAACACGTTTGGTGTTCGCCAAAAGGCATGTGGGAGTCTCTCCAAACATAAGGAAGATGAGACTAAAATGTAGCTTTTTGGCCATCAAGGAAAACGCTATGTCTGGCGCAAACCCAACACCTCTCATCACCCCGATAACCTCATTCCCACAGGGAACCATGGTTGTGGTAGCATCATGCTGTGGAGATGTTTTTCATCGGCAGGGACTGGGAAACTGGTCAGAATTGAAGGAATGATGGATGGTGCTAAATACAGGGAAATTCTTGAGGGAAACCTGTTTCAGTCTTCCAGATATTTGAGACTGGGACGGAGGTTCACCTTCCAATAGGACAATGACCCTAAGCATACTGCTGAAGCAACACTTGAGTGGTTTAAGGGGAAACATTTAAATGTCTTGGAATGGCCTAGTCAAAGCCCAGACCTCAATCCAATTGAGAATATGTGGCATGACTTAAAGATTGCTTTACACCAGCAGAACCCATCCGACTTGAAGGAGCTGGAGCAGTTTTGCCTTGAAGAATGGGCAAAAATCCCAGTGGCTAGATGTGCCAAGCTTATAGAAACAAAAAGTGGCTCTACAAAGTATTGACTTTGGGGTGGTGAAGAGTTATGCACGCACACATTTTCTGTTTGTTTGTCTTATTTCTTGTTTCACAAAAAATATTTTGCATCTTCAAAGTGGTAAGCATGTGTGCAAATCAAATGATACAAACCCCCCGAAATTATATTTTAATTCCAGGTTGTAAGGAAACAAAACAGGAAAAATGACAAGGTGAATGAATACTTTCGCAAGCCACTGTACTTGGCGATTAAAAAGGCAAGCTGCAGTTTGTTTTTGGGTAATACGCTTATAATAGGGAAACTGTGCTGTATTGGGTGTGGTCTCGGGTTGCAAAGCTACCGGTAATTTACCTGACTCTTTGGTAATTAACAGGTAATCAATGGAWATCTAATAATTTATACTTGAATAACTTGTAAAAATGAATTCATATATAGTATATATTTTTTTAATCTGTGTCCATATTCTCCTTGAGTTTCTAGTGGATTGACCAGATGGTTTTAAAGAAAATAGCCTAGTTTTGCGTCAAAACATTTACAACAAAGACACATGGACATAGTCAATAAATAAGTGTATAAATATAAAGTATATTTCATGCTGAAACTCTCATATTAACCTCCAATGTTATTCACTAAGTTGATGGTTTATATTTATAATTTTTTACCTTTAATTTAATTTWAAAAAGTAATTAAATCTAATGATTGTTTATTATATTTTACATGTGATAAAACCACACCCAGCCACTAGATATCGTCATAAAAAAAAAAGATATGGAAAGTTACCCAAATTCGGGTAGTTTCCAGTAATATGCCCTCCCTTTGCAACCCTAGTGTGATTGTATGGGTTAGTTCAGTCATTCTGCTGTGGTCTGAAGAATACCACACATTGGTGGTGGATGAAGATACTCAATGCAAAGCCCTTAAAAATCTATAGAAATCAACATTGATCCCCCGCTCCCTTTTGCACACTCGCTGTTTGTTTGTTACCTATGCATAGTCACTTCGCCCCCGTCTACATGTACAGATTACCTCAACTAGCCTGTACCCCTGCACACTGACTCGGTACCGGTGCCCCCTGTATATAGCCTCGGTATTGTTATTCTTATTGTTACTTTTAATTTTAGTCTACTTGGTCAAATTTTCTTCGTCTTGAACTGCACTGTTGGGCTTGTAAGTAAGCATTTCACGGTAAGGTCTACACTTGTTGTATTCAGCACATGTGACAAATAGTTTGATTTGACCTACTCTTTCCATGACATAAACTGATCAGGTGAATCCAGGTGCAAGCTATGATCCCTTATTGATGTCACTTAAATCAATGTAGATGAAGGGGAGGAGACAGGTTAAATAAGGATTGTTAGGCCTCGAGACAATTGAGAAATGTATTGTGTATGTTTGGGTGAATGGGCAAGAAAATATTTAAGTGCCTTTGAACGGAATATTGTAGTAGGTGCCAGGTGCATCGGTTTGTGTCAAGAACTGCAACACTGCTGGGTTTTTCATGCTCAACAGTTTCCTGTGTATATCAAGAATGGTCAACCACCCAAAGGACATCCAGCCAACTTGACACAATTGTGGGAAGCATTGGAGTTAACATGGCCAGCATCCCTGTGGAATGCGTTTGACATCTTGTAGAGTCCATGTCCCGACAAGATGAGGTTGCTCTTAGGGCAAAACGGTTGCAACTCAATACTAGGAAGGTGTTCCTAAAGTTTGGTATTCCTCCCTTTACTCATGTTATTGTACTATTAGTTTGTTTCATACTTTGACTGACATCTTCCATATGCTCCATGTTTTTAGCTCCATAATATCTCCAGGGTCTATGCACTCACTCACACATAAGCACTGTTGTCACACACAGTGATTGGTGAGAGTTTTTCATCTTGTTCCACTCCTCTGACGATTTTACTTTCCACTCATCCCAATGTACTCATGTGTCCTGACACCTCTGTGGTTGATTGGCCAACCCCTTGGGCCCTGGTTCACCCGGGCGTACTTGGATTTGTACAGTATGTAGTATATGTAATTGATTATGTTCTATTCAATTCTATAACTTTTCTTCTGTAGTGTATTATGTTGTGCTTGTATCTTTTTTTGTTATGTTTGTGGACCCCATGAAGAATAGCTGTGGGAAATGCAACAGATAATGGGGATCCAAATAAACTAAATTAGATCAGTTGAGAACCTGCTTCCTGTCATCCCACTGTGTGATAATTGTGTGAGTGATCGGAGGGAGGTGTGTGCGTGTGTGTGTGCTTCCGTGGGTGATAGTGCTGTATAGTGTGTGTGCAAGAGCAAGTGTGCCTGAGAGTCTGTGTCAACTTTTAATGATATCTTGTCTTGTAAGTAGGTGTGTTCGCTGTGTGTGAGTGGCTATACGTGTGAGAGTATATCTCTTTGTGAACTGTGTGACTACAACAAGGAAAATGAACAGCAAAGATTTTCAAGCCGCAGAAGTGGTTGTCTGTGTAAGTGACGACCCATACCCCTAAGTGTCTCAGTATGAGTGAGAAACCCACTGATTCCACTGATCCAGAATCAGAAAACTGTGCAGCAGTCTGATATGCTCCAATTACACKGTGAGTGACGGAGGCAAACTCTGTCGGAGGCCTGTCAATATCCAGCAGTATTACCCACCATGTCACTATAACAGATCCAACCTCAAATTGTTCAAATTCTGTGGCGAGTGAGTCTCATTCCCTGTTCTAATTGAGGCAATATGGAGAGAAGTAGTTCTGCTTCATGACACAAGTGAATGTGTTTCTGCTCCCTTAAGGGAAAAATGGTAAATGCCAGTGAAATGCCACAGGTGTCCATCTAGCTGAACTTTCATAACAATCTGGCACTCAGTGGACCATCGTACAACCCAGTCAATAGACCATAGCTCCTCATTTGATATTTAAACGTGCGCAGTGTTTTACATCTACGCATCACTACATCTCTATGTCTTTTCTTTTCATTAACAAGTTGTAGTGTCAATACAGTGAGTGTAACAAGCGCAATCCCAGAACATTTTGGTCTGGCTCCCATTTTGTTGTGACAAACGTGTCCTTGATTCTGGACTCTTGATCCTGGGTGTCGCCATTCTGGTGAAAAACAGACCTCTCTCTTTCTCTAACGGCACCTGTATCCATATCTTGTTTGTATGCTAACCCCAGCACCCAGCTGACTCTTGAGAAAAACAGAATCACTTCAAACATGAGGATGCTGTAAACACAGACTGTAACCCAGGCAAGGTTCAAATGACGAGAGCCCACTTATCTGTCAGTTACTGTGTAAAAACAAGGACAGTGGCTTGTACTTGCACAGGTAACTGCAGGGTTGCACAAGACAAGGACCATGAAACTATCTTGATCCTGATAAGGCTAATCGTATACATTACGCTGTGATCCAATATTGATTGGTTGTTAGCAGACAGGCCTTTAGACCCTTTGACCGCAACACCAGTATCCTAAGTATGTACGCCCCGGTGTTTTGCTTGCAATTATTGCCTGTGACCATCTTTCAAACATTTGTATTTTTCATCTCACTCACAAATGAGCTCCAGCTCAGAGATACCTTGACATCCCCTTTCCCTCTATTCCAGTGTTTTATCTCTCCCTGTATGTTACATCGAGTGCAAGCAGTTTTTTCACTCTCCACCCAGGTAGTAGCACAGGCCACTACAATGATAATTGTAAAGTGATTGAGAGCATAGAGGGATAATATTTTCCAAATGTGCTGCCATATAAATTTGCCGCTTAAGAAGAGGCCAGAGTATAGTGAGCCATTGAGCACACCACACATTTTAGGGTGGAACAAAGGCTCACATAAATCCTGCTACATTACTTCCCTTAAGGCAATAGGGGCATAGCGTTACATTGAGAATGGCACTAGAGACACAGTGCTTTATCTAAATTCAATACATCACCAAAATCATTTTTATTTACCATCTGTGTAAGCGCTATACCGGTAAATCTGATAGGATAGTTCAAGTGAGATCGTCATCATGACCGCACCATTATAGCTGATTATAAATCCATAATAATACATATTATCACCTAATGTTGTGTTAGATCTTTTTATCAACTTAGGTTCTTGTGAACATTACAAGTTTTGAACTCGTTTTAAACTTGCTATTTATGGCCTGAGCTCATACAACTTGTTTTTGAGTAAAAAAAAGCATAATGTATGGATTATTTTGACTATAACAAATACTCAGATGAAACATATCGGGCTATTTATCACAGACTACTTTGTGTCATTTTAACAAGGACTCTATCCTCCTCACCAGTGTCATGATCAAAGATATGAACAAGAGCCTCACATACAGTTTATCGTTTGGTCATTGTGCTGCCACAGACTGAATTGTGAGCAAGGCCTCAAAAAAGCTTTATACACTAGAGCTGTGAGAAAAGTTCAATGTTGCGATTGTTTGTGAGAATGCCAACAGGTGTGGTTCACGTGGAGGAAAGATTCTATTGGGGAAAGGTTCCTGTGGAGGTTGCCATGGCAGCCAAGGAGAGTGAGGTGTGTGTGTGCGCGCTCAAACACACATGCTGATGAATTGGTATGTGCCTAATCTCAATTTTATACACTAATTGTAGTCTCACCCATTCATTTCTAATGACCGGTCTTTTCTGACCGGGAACACCACAGGTGTACAAAAGTTAAATAAAACATCCAAAATGTAATGAAAATCATCAGAATGTATTTTGTGTGTTCAGATGTGGACAAAGTCATGGAACCTTATGACAATCAGATTAAATTAACTACATTTTTCAAAGAGAACTTGTGGGGCGGCAGGTAGTCTAGTGGTTAGAGTGTTGTACCAGTAACCAAAAGGTGGTTAGAGCGTTGTACCAGTAACCGAAAGGTTGCTAGATTGAATCCCCGAGCTCACAAGGTAAAAATCTGTCGCTCTGCCCCTGAACAAGGCAGTTAACCCGCTGTTCCTAGGCCGTTATTGTAAATAAGAATTTGTTCTTAACTGACTTGCCTAATTAAATAAAGGTCAAATAAATCKAATTGGTCCAATTCGACCGGAACATAGCAGGAGGGTTAATGAGTCTGTCGGTTAGCATTAAGATTTTGTTCCCCCTAACCCAACAATTACATTACTGCAGTTACTGTTCACTTTCATATAAAGGATAGTCAGTAATTAGCAAATGAGCAATTGCCTAAACTCTAAAGAACCACAATGTTCCTTCGGGGACCATGATATTAGCAGTTCAAGGTTTTGAGCTGAACAAGACTGCCGTTAGACTATGATGGTTAGAAGGAATGGTTGTCTGGAATCCACAAATCTTGACAAGGAAGTATTTTTTTTACCCAATGTTTCCCCTATATTCATTTAGCAGAGACGTACAACCACTGCTAAATTGCAACTCCATAGATTTTTTAAATTCATTTTAGAAATAATAATCAAATACATTTCTGCCGAAACCACTTTTAAAAGGTTCAATAAAGCCAAAACAGGCTGAAATTGCAGGCTGCCTTTTCAAATAGCTCATACTCTAAAAGGGCATTATCATAATTTTCACAATTTCACGGTATTATTCCAACCTCATATGACGTTAATGTTTAACTTGTTGTATTTTTTGTATGTCCAAAAGATCTAACCAGTCGTTAGTGGTCATCCAATGTGATTCATCAGTGACAATATTGCGCCTCCAGCCTGCCTGGAAACAGCTGTCTTCATTTTCCATGTCGGGGTGGAATTTCCCACCAGATTTAGTGCCACGTGTAATGAATGACAAGTTTCCACCATGAGCTGAGTGGCTGACTGAGTTCTAATTGATACAACTGGGACCAGACATCTTCACTTTAGCTATTCCAGTTATGCCAGATACCAGCAGCTTCTACATCAAAACCAAAGAAACAGGGAACTATGAAGAAAAAACAGGCGAAAAGAGAAACGAAGAGCTTGGGCCAACCTCCGATTTGTGGTAGCTAGCTTAGGGATTCAAAACCGACCAAGATTTGTCCTTTTTTCTGCTGAAAAGGTAAGACATAGCTAATATATCTTGCTAGATATTGAGCTGACTTGACTGCGCCATAAGTTTATTTCATCTGAATGTAAAATGTTGCCTCTGGCAGTTATTTGTAACATGCTATGACTATATACACTTACTGGCCAGTTTATTGGGTACACTACCCCGTTCAYGGAAATGGTTTGCTCCTACAGACAGTGAGTCACGTGGTTGTGGCTTGCTATATAAAGTAGGAAGACAGGCATCAAGTCATGCAGTGACTTTTCAATTGAATGTTAGAATGGGAAAAATGAGTGACCTAAGCAACTTTTGAGCGTGGTATGATCGTCGGTGCCAGGCGCTCAGAAACAGCCATCTTCCTGGGCTTTTCACACACAACAGTGTCTAGGGTTTACAGAGAATGGTGCAACAAACAAAGAACATCCAGTCAGCGTCCTGTGGGCAAAAACAGCTTGTTGATGAGAGATCGAAAGAAAATGGCAAGAATCGTGCAAGCTAACAGGCGGCCCACAAACAGGCAAATAATGTCATGCTGGTGGCAGAGTCAGGATTTGGCGTATGCAGCATGAGTCCATGACCCAATCCTGCCTTGTGTCAACGGTACAGGCTGGTGGAGGTGGTGTGGGGAATGTTTTCCTGGCATACCTTAGGTCCCTTGATAGCAATTGAGCCAAGTTTCCATGCCCCAAAGAATTTCAGGCTATTCGAGGCAAAGGGGTGTCTGACCCGGTACTAGATGGGTATACCTAAAAAACTGGCCACCGAGTGTATGTATGTAAGTCACACATCTGATTAGCTAGCTAACTACTTCACACTTCTGGCACAGAATAGCCATGGTCTTATTTGATGACAAAGCTCTAGCTAGAAAATATCTTTGAACAATATATTGCTTATTTTTCAGTGCTTCTACAACTGCTACATATTTGCGGAAACGTAGCCACGCAAAACATGAGGCAGTTGGGACGTTTGTGAAGGATCAGATCGGTAAGCAAGGACAACAGTCGGTTCCATCATTTTATTTCCCCTAGCTGGCCAAGAATGTACCTAATAATAAAATAGACATCTCCTAATGCTAGGCATTTATGTACCCAAGCCGTTTAGGAAAATTAACTACCCAGGATTTACTTTGAGTATTGATGACATACTATCCCAATCTATTAGCCTACTACACAGATATTACTGTTTTTCCCCACTTGAGCTGTCTGGCCGAGATGTAGACAGTCCTAGATCAATAAGAATAAAATCGTAACATTATATTGAATGACTGGAAACACTCTCAGAAATAAAGGTTTAGATTTGTTCCTAAAAGGGTCCAGCCGCTTGTCGCTGGTGATGGGGAAACAAAGCCTAATGAAGCATTGGTGTTTTCCAGACAATTGTGTCAAAAATAGTTTAATTAACACAGTGTACACTAGTGGCACCTGCTGGTCTGAAGAATTTAGTTGCCAAATTATTATAGATGAGGTCCCACACTCTGTAGCACATGTGCAGCGTAGCCTTTTTGTCTTCTACTAAACCAATACTAAATCAATCAGGTGGTTGTTCGACGAAACAAAGCTTTGGACGTCATTGATCACCTGCTTCTTATATAGTGATACAGAAACTAACACACTTCTTCGGAGTACAGTCCTTTGCGATTTTGACGCATGCCTCGGAGCTCCAGTATCAAACGTAACATCACTACTTGTCACTGGGGTGGTACCCTGTAAGGTTCTCCTTTAGTTATAGGTACATCATTGTAACCCATTTTATATCTCAGATAGTAGCTTTCTCTACAGGTACAAAATCAGGCAGTTTGCCTTTATATAGTACCACCACAGTGGCAAAGCCATTTGTTCTTTTGTAAGACAAAAATGTGCGCAATGACTGGAAGTCTATGGGTATCTACTAGAGGTCGACCGATTATGATTTTTCAACGCCGATACCAATTATTGGAGGACCAAAAAAGCCGATAGATTAATCGACTGATTTTTATTTATTTATAATAATGACAATTACAACAATACTGAATGAACACTTATTTTAACTTAATATAATACATCAATTTAGCCTCAAATAAATAATGAAACATGTTCAATTTGGTTTAAATAATGCAAATACAAAGTGTTGGAGAAGAAAGTACAAATGCAATATGTGCCATGTAAGAAAGCTAACGTTTAAGGTCCATGCTCAGAACATGAGAACATATGAAAGCTGGTGGTTCCTTTTAACATGAGTCTTCAATATTCCCAGGTAAGAAGTTTTAGGTTGTAGTTATTATAGGAATTATAGGACTATTTCTCTTTATACCATTTGTATTTCATTAACCTTTGACTATTGGATGTTCTTATAGGCACTTTAGTACTGCCAGTGTAACAGTATAGCTTCCGTCCCTCTCCCTGCTCCTACCTGTGCTCGAACCAGGAACACATCAACAACAGCCACCCTCGGAGCAGCGTTACCCATGCTGAGCAAGGGGAACAACCACTCCAAGTCTCAGAGCGAGTGACGTTTGAAACGCTATTAGCGCGCACCCCGCTAACTAGCTAGCCATTTCACATCGGTTACACCAGCCTAATCTCGGGAGTTGATAGGCTTGAAGTCATAAACAGCGCAATGCTTGAAGCACAACGAAGAGCTGCTGGCAAAACGCACGAAAGTGCTGTTTGAATGAATGCTTACGAGCCTGCTGCTGCCTACCACCGCTCAGTCAGACTGCTCTATCAAATCATAGACTTAGTTATAACATAATAACACACAGAAATACGAGCCTTAGGTCATTAATATGGTCGAATCCGGAAACTATCATCTCGAAAACAAAACGTTTATTCTTTCAGTGAAATACGGAACCGTTCCGTATTTTATCTAACGGGTGGCATCCATAAGTCTAGATATTCCTGTTACATTGCACAACCTTCAATGTTATGCCATAATTACGTAAAATTCTGGCAAATTAGGCGGCCCAAACTGTTGCATGTGCAATGAACGCAAGAGAAGTGACACAATTTCACCTGGTTAATATTGCCTGCTAACCTAGATTTATTTTAGCTAAATATGCAGGTTTAAAAATATATACTTCTGTGTATTGATTTTAAGAAAGGCATTGATGTTTATGGTTAGGTACACATTGGAGCAACGATACGCACTGCATCGATTATATGCAACGCAGGACACGCTAGATAAACTAGTAATATCATCAACCATGTGTAGTTAACTAGTGATTATGATTGATCGATTGTTTTTTATAAGATAAGTTTAATGCTAGCTAGCAACTTACCTTGGCTTACTGCATTCGCGTAAAAGGCAGGCTCCTCGTGGAGTGCAATGTAATCAGGTGGTTAGAGCGTTGGACTAGTTAACTGTAAGGTTGCAAGATTGAATCCCCCTAGCTGACAAGGTAAAAACCTGTCGTTCTGCCCCTGAACGAGGCAGTTAACCCACCGTTCCTAGGCCGTCATTGAAAATAAGAATGTGTTCTTTACTGACTTGCCTAGTTAAATAAAGATTAATTAAGATTAAATCGGACAAATCGGTGTCCAAAAATACCGATTTCCGATTSTTATGAAAACTTTAAATCGGCCCTAATTAAATCGGCCATTCCGATTAATCGGTCGACCTCTATCTACTAGCAATGCGCTAACGCTAGTTAATATCGTCTTGCGAAACTACCTCTAACTTCCTTCATACTGGACACAGACACATACAAATGGTATCCACAATCTCATCTGACTTTGGGGAAGTAGATAAAAGGCTTTATTGCCAAAGTTATTGAGTATACACAAAATATGTTTGTACCCTGGGAAACAGAAAAGTACCCATTTTTTTTGGAGTGAGTGTGGTGATTGTACCTTTTTATATTCAAAATATGGGGAACAAGAATGTAAATACTCATTATTCACACATTGACCCTAAAAGTCCCAAAAATTAGCATATGAGATCATTATTTGCACTTCTGATGGTACATGTGTATTTTGATCTTTCTGTACCCCAGGGAACAATACTGTACCCTTATTTCTAAGAGTGCAAAAAATACTAACTCCCTTAATCCTAAATTAAATGTATTTAGCCTGGAAATCTATGACTGATATTCGTGAAAGGAAATTCTTTCATAGTTGCCAAATGGTAAAACCGTATTCCGGATTGGAATGGATGGAGCATGTTTGAATTGTTGTCTATCTAGGTCTCCACAGCAATTAAATATAACCCTTGTAACTATCGTCCAGCCTTGGAGAACATGGAGGGCAACAAAATGCAAGTCAAATATTTGTATGATGTCAAATGAAAAAAATGTACAACAGATGTCAACATTAGAGTTCTGCACTGCTAACAATGAAATTCTATAGTCAAAATACTCACCAAATATTATTCTCTTTCAGCTATAGGAGACTCTACATAAGAAATCTACGTAAGAAGACTCCTTGAAGTGTCACCAACAACGACTGAGCTGCTACAACTTTGAGGAGTCGCCACGTAACACAGGATGCAGTTAGCAAACCTTTGCACGAGGAAGGACCTGAGCTTTCCTTATTATTGTCAGTCTTTGTGGCTCACGGGAACTGTGAACCGACAGAGTACTCAGAAATGTTGTTGAAAGAGAGGGGCCTACAACCAAACATATAAATCATAAGTAAATAAGGGAAGTTTGTGTGGGCAATGAGTCGGACACAAAGGATTTACTTCAGACACCCGACAAGGCCCAAATCCCTGTCATTCGCATGAGAAAGAGACGGAGATATCGGGGATGTAGGTCGGGGTACCCTGTAAGGACCCGACGGCAAGTGGGTAATCTGCATCTACCATCAGTCAAATTAGCCAATATACATTCATTGGATAACAAAATAGACAAGCAACAATCACGAATATCCTACCAAAAGAACATTCAAAACTGTAATATCGTATGTTTCACCGAGTCGTGGCTGAACGACGACATGGATAAAATACAGCTGGCGGGTTTTACGCTGCATCGGCAAGATATAACAGCTGCCTCCGGTAAGACAAGGGGTGGCAGTCTGTGTATATTTGTAAAAAACAGCTGGTTCATGAAATCTAATATTAAGGAAGTCTCAAGCTTTTTCTCGCCTGTGGTAGAGTATCTCATGATAAGCTGTAGACCGCACTATTTACCAAGAGAATTTATCTATATTTTTCGTAGCTGTCTATTTACCACCACAAACTGATGCTGGCACTAAGACCACACTCAATGAGCTGTATAAGGCCATAAGCAAACAGAAAAACGCTCATCCAGAGGCGGCACTCCTAGTGGCAGGGAAACTTAAATCCGTTAAACCTAATTTTTACCAGCATGTTAAATGCAACCAGAGGGGGAAAAAACTCTAGACCACCTTTACTCCACACACAGAGACACGTACAAAGCTCTCCCTCGCCCTCCATTTGGCCAATCTGACCATAATTCTATCCTCCTGATTCCTGGTTACAAGGAAAAACTAAAGCGCCAGTGACTCAGTCAATAAAGAAGTGGTCAGATGACGCAGATGCTAAACTACAGGACTGTTTTGCTAGCACAGACTGGAAAATGTTCCGGGATTCTTCCGATGGCATTGAGGAGTACACCACATCATTCACTGGCTTCATCAATAAGTGCATCGATGACGTCATCCCCACAGTGACCGTACATACCCCAACCAGAAGCCATGGATTACAGCCAACATCCGCACTGAGCTAAAGGGTAAAGCTGCCGCTTTCAAGGAGCGGGACTCTAACCATGAAGCTCATAAGAAATCCCGCTATGCCCTCTGACGAACCATCAAACAGGCAAATGGTCAATACCGGACTAAGATTGAATCGTACTACACCGGCTCCGACGCTCAGATGTGGCAGGGCTTGCAAACTTTTACAGACTACAAAGGGAAGCACAGCTGAGAGCTGCCCAGTGACACGCCTACCAGAAGAGCTAAATTAGTTCTATGCTCGCTTCGAGGCTAGCAACACTGAAGCATGCATGAGAGCATCAGCTGTTCCGGACGACCCTGTTATCACGCACTCCGTAGCCGATGTGAGTAAGACCTTTAAACAGGTCAACATTCAGAGCCAGATGGATTACCAGGACGTGTACTCAGAGCATGCGCTGACCAACTGATTTTCAACCTGTCCCTGACTGAGTCTGTAATACCAACATGTTTCAAGCAGACCACCATAGTCCCTGTGCCCAATAACACTAAGGTAACCTGCCTAAATGACTACCGACCTGTAGAACTCACATCTGTAGCCATTAAGTGCATTATGTGAGAATGCTATTCGTTGACTACAATTCAGCGTTCAACACCATAGTGCCCTCAAAGCTCATCACTAAGCTAAGTACCCTGGGACTAAACACCTCCTTCTGCAACTGAATCCTGGACTTCCTGAAGGGCTGCCACGCTGATCCTCAACACGGGGGCCCCTCAGGGGTGCGTGCTTAGTCCCCTCCTGTACTCCCTGTTCACCCATGACTGCATGGTCAGGCATGACTCCAACACCATTAAGTTTGCCGACGACACAACAGTGGTAGGCCTGATTACGACAACGATGAGACAGCCTATAGGGAGGTCAGAGACCTGGCCGTGTGGTGCCAGGACAACAACATCTCCCTCACCGTGATCAAGACAAAGGAGCTGATCGTGGACTACGATCACGGGGCTGTAGTGGAGCAGGTTGAGAGCTTCAAGTTCCTTGGTGTCCACATCACCAACAAACATGGTCAAAACGCACCAAGACAGTTGTGAAGAGGGCACGGCAAAGCCTATTCCCCCTCAGGAGACTGAAAAGATTTGGCATGGGTCCTCAAAAACTTCTACAGCTGCACCATCGAGAGCATCCTGACCGGTTGCATCACCGCCCTGGTATGACAACTGCTCGGACTCCGACCGCAAGGCACTACAGAGGGTAGTGCGTACGGCCCAGTACATCACTGGGGCCAAGCTTCCTGCCATCCAGGACCTCTATACCAGGCGGTGTCAGAAGAAGTCCTTAAATTGTCCGACTCCAGCCACCCTAGTCATAGACTGTTCTCTCTGCTGCCACACGGCAAGTGGTACTGGAGTGCCAAATCTAGGTCCAAAAGGCTTCTTAACAGCTTCTACCCCCAAGCCATAATACTCCTGAACAGCTAATCAAATGACTACCCAGACTATTTGCATTGTCCCCCCCTACTACTACTCTCTGTTTATTATCTCTGCATAGTCACTAACTGTACATATTACTGTACCTCAATTACCTCGACTAACCTGTGCCCCCGCACATTGATTCTGTATCGGTACCCCCTGTATATAGCCTCGCGACTGTTATTTTACTGCTGCTCTTTAATTATTTTTTACTTATCAATTTTTTACTTAACACTTATTTTTCGGTTAAGGAATTGTAAGTAAGCATTTCTCTAAGGTCTACACCTGTTGTATTCAGCGCATTTGACAAATAAAATTTTGAACATTTGACTTTCTTGTGACAACGCCTCCTTTCATCCTCATCCGTCCTGGCCCTGACCGCAGCACTTCCTCTCAAGGTCAGTGGCCAATTGGTCTCCCGGCAATTTTGGCAGGTGCACTCCACAGTCTGGGATATCTGGAGTTTCTGGATAGCTTTCCTCAATTCCATGATGCCAAACATTAGGTGACGGGACAACACCTGCTCTAGTACCTCTCCCCTTTCCTCAAAGGACAGCACATTTTAATTTAGTCTGTAATGATAATAAGAACAAAGCAACATGAATTTACAGAATGCAGTTACATATTATGTAGTATGATTTGAATGTTGTGAAATGGGTAACAGAACCACAGGTGAAAGATTTTCACTAACCTTCTGCTTGGCCAGCCCCAACTAGAGAGGTCTTCCTCTCCAATTATTTTCACAGTAGATGAAGACTGTGCCTATTCAAAACTGGAATCCTATAGAAAAAAATCTATTTACAACAAAACTGCTAGGAATGTGTCCAGTAGGCCAACATGGTATTTTGTAGCTATAGACCTAACTCAATGATTTTCATTTTCAATACATAACACTTGATAACCAATGTAGCTAAACCACCGCTCGTATAGATAGAATAAAATTGATAGGCTACATTAGGTTACATTGTCTATTTCACAAAGGTCTGTTGACAGAAACATGCCCCCTTGGGTTCTGTCAGAAGGACAAAGGACTATCAATACATGCCAAAGCAAAGGACAGTTCTGTAAACGCAGAGCTAATACAGTCAAAATGCATTGTTTTCCACTGCTTTTTCCACAAGTATGATAGCTAATGGAACGTTACCAAGTTAGCTTGCTCGGTAACATCAGATTGATTACTGTCTAATTAAAATAAAAAAACTGTTTAAGTGAGAAGTAGGCATTGTTCTGAAGCTGAAAAATAATGGAAATTCACATGAGCACCACAATGTCTACTCCACCCATGCTCTACCAAGGTTTTCCAGCACACAGCTTTGACCTGCTACAGTAGCTATGTCGGTCTATTGTACTTCAAACAATGTGTATGCAGGTTGCTTAGGATTCAAACCTTCTCAAACAGCAGCATTTTCCCCCAACTCAATCACAACAAACAAACCTCTTGCAGGCTGAGTTCAATAAATATAGGCAGATGTATGGTGAGATGCCAGAGGAAGCTTTGAATCGGTCAGTAGCCTACAGAGTAATATGAGAAGAATGCAATTGCTGAATTCATGTAGATATTGTAAACTAAGTGTTTTGATAACTTTCAAATGTAGAAACAGGTCCATGTAGAATAATCAACACTTTACATAATACCATAGAAGCAGTCTTATGCTAATAACAATGTGTAACTTTCATTCTCATTCCCAGCCGATACAGATACTGTGACTATCTGCATTTTGTTTGGTGGTAATGTGGCTACCTTGGAAACGTCAGAGTGGTCATACCTTCCTGTGTGGTGTCCCATATACAACAGGAGTTCCCTGATCCTGGTGAAGAAAACACAGGGTTCCTCCCTCCCCATGTTCACTGATACCATTCAATTCAATAATAAAAAAAGACAATACAAGTAAACGTTGTGTCCAGTAAAATTTTCAGAGACATTTGTACCAAGACTGTTTGTCAGTCTGGACTTAATCACGTCATCGTTCAAGTCTCCGTGAGCTAGAGTAGCTTCATACATGTTTCTGTTTACACATCCACAGTTAATGTTCTATTACCAATGGCAGTTAGGATAGGTCATATCTGACACACAAACAGGTACCACAGTATGTTGAAGTTTGAACAGGTCAGAGAAAATCTACCCAATTATGGTCTCCCCATCAAACGACTAAGGAGGTCATCTGGCAAAATCATCTCCAGTCCATCTATAGAAATACGCAGAATTTAGGCAGAGTTCATCAGTGAACACATGGAATGAAAATGGTGTTGTTTAACCTCTCTTGGGTACGTGAGAGGTTAGCGTCCCACCTCTTCAACAGCCAGTGAAACTGCAGGGCGCCAAATTCAAATACAGAAATACTCATTATAAAAATTCAGAAAAYAAAACATATTTTACATAGATTTAAAGATGAACTTCTTGTGAATCCAACTACGGTGTCAGATTTAAAAACGTACGATTATTTGAGAACATAGCCCACTAGACAATTCATTACAAACCGTAACCAGCCAAGTAGAACAGTTACACAAGTCAGAAATAGAGATAAAATTAATCCCTTACCTTTGATGATCTTCATATGGTTGCACTCAGCAGACATTCATTTACTCA
The DNA here is from genome assembly GCF_002910315.2 of Salvelinus sp. IW2-2015. Taxonomy (NCBI): domain Eukaryota; kingdom Metazoa; phylum Chordata; class Actinopteri; order Salmoniformes; family Salmonidae; genus Salvelinus; species Salvelinus sp. IW2-2015. The sequence goes on from NC_036842.1 coordinate 54,452,039, forward strand.
ATAAATGTTCCTTTTGTTCRATAAAGTCTCTTTATATCCAAAAACCTCCGTTTTGTTCGCGCGTTTTCTTCAGTAATCCACAGGCTCAAACGCAGACAAAACAGGAAGACAAAAAAAAAAAAATTGTATCCGTAAAGTTCATAGAAACATGTCAAACAATGTTTATATTCAATCCTCAGGTTGTTTTTAGCCTAAATAATTGATCATATTTCAACCGGACAATAACGTCGTCAATTTAAAAGGTAAACAAGAAACGCACTCTCTCCGTCTCGCGCATGAAGGAGCTCTGACACTTTAGGGTCAACTCATTGAGACTGCTCTTCTTCATTTTTCAGAATACAAGCCTGAAACAATTTCTAAAGACTGTTGACATCTAGTGGAAGGCATAGAAACTGCAATTTGAGTCTTAAGTCAATGGATACTGTAATGGCATTGAATAGAAAACTACAAAACCCCAACAAAAAAAACTACTTCCTGAATGGATTTTTCTCAGGTTTTCGCCTGCCAAATCAGTTCTGTTATTCTCACAGACACTATTTTAACAGTTTTGGAAACTTTAGAGTGTTTTCTATCCACATCTACCAGTTATATGCATATCATATCTTCTGGGCCCGAGAAGCAGGCAGTTTAATTTGGGCATGCATTTCATCCAAAATTCCAAATGCTGCCCCCTACCCTAGAGAAGTTAACTGGACATTTGTGCTGTACTGCATTATTACTATTGTAATCACATCATTGTGGATGTGTTGAGTGCCAGGTCTCTCTGCATCTCATACATCTGTGAACACAGTCATTGACGGGCCGCCCCAAGGTGGTAAGGTTAGGTAACAACACGTCTGCCACGCTGATCCTCAACACTGGGGACCCTCTGGGGTGCGTGCTTAGTCCCCTCCTGTACTCACTATTCCCCCATGACTGGTGGCCAAACACGACTCCAACACCATCATTAAGTTTTCTGACGACAACAGTGGTAGGCCTGATTACAGACAACGATGAGACAGCCTATAGAGAGGTCAGAGACCAGGACAACAACCTCTTCCTCAATGTGAGCAAGATAAAGGAGCTGATAGTGGACTACAGGAAAAGGTGGGCCGAACAGGCCCCCATTAACATTGACGGGGCTGTAGTGGGACGAGAGTTTCAAGTTCCTTGGTGTCCACATCACCAACAAACTATAATGGTCCAAACGCACCAAGACAGTTGTGGAGAGGCCACGACAACACCTTTTCCCCCTCAGGAGACTAAAATGATTTGGCATGGGTCCCCAGATACTCAAAAGTTATACAGCTGCACCATCGAGAGCATCTTGACCGGTTGCATCACCACCTGGTATGGCAACTGCTCGGCATCTGACCGTGACGCTCTACAGAGGGTAGTGCGTACAGCCCAGTACATCACTGGGGCCAAGCTTTCTTCCATCCAGGACCTATATACTAGGCGGTGTCAGAGGAAAGCCCAAAAAATTGTCAAAGACTCCAGTTACCCAAATCATAGACTGTTCTCTCTGCTACCACACGGCAAGTGGTACCGGAGCGTCAAGTCTAGGACCAAAAGGCTCCTTAACATCTTCTACCCCCAAGCCATACTGTAAGACTGCTGAACAATTAATCAAATGGCCACCCGGACTATTTGCATTGACACTCCATTTGTTTTTACACTGCTGCTACTCGCTGTTTATCTATGCATAGTCACTTTGCCCCTACCTACATGTACAAATTACCTCGACTAAAACTGTACCCCCGCACATTGACTTGGTACCAGTACCCCCTTGTATATAGCCTCGTTATTGCGTTATTTTTTTTATTTTGTTTATTTCGTAAATATTTTCTTGAACTGCATTGTTGGTTAAAGGCTTATAAGTAAGCATTTCACGGTAAGGTCTACCTGTTGTATTCGGCGCATGTGACAAATAAAGTTTGATTTGATCTATTACCTATGACAGTTAGGGATACAGTGGTTCCTCAAAGGTAATTTGTAGTTGAATACGTTACCCTGCGTCACTGCTTCATTGCTCCAGACCACCGCAAGTGGGAGTTAGAGCACTGATTATGCTTTTGGCTCTCAAGGTGCTAAATGTGTCTTTACCTGACAATGAATGGGCGATATAAACCAAATAGAAACTGATAATTGTGCACGACTTCAAAATTGAATTTGAATTAACTGAATGATGAGGATGAAGAAGGTGATTGAATTTAGAGCAATAGTGTAAGAATTGCTATTCCTCTGTCCTGCACGCACACCAAAAAAAGTCACTTATTTATTTGTTTCTACTTCGTCAGAACAAGCTGTGACTGAACTGTAGCATATTACTTACTAAAACTGTTGTTACACTCAGGTTTTTATTCTAAGAGAAACGAAAATGACCTGGATGCCATGTATTATAGTCTCTAAAAGGAAAAATATTACCACCATCTCTTGTGCATGTCATTTTCCTTTCATAGTGCATCCTTATTTACAAAGTGATTATTATTAGATATTCTCACAGAGCAGATTAGCCCTAAAGAAAAATGCCCCTTAGATACTATACTGTATGAATTCGGAGGGCAGAAATTATTAAATATGAAAGCATTAGACCTCTCACTGAAGGCGTCAGTCATACAAAAGTTATACTTAAATCCAAACTGGATTTAAAGAATATTCACATGAAAAGCGCACATTTGTAAATCCCAAACTCTAAAAGTATTGGAAAGGGAGATACAAATTATTTTTGACATGTAAACAAGATGCTGTTTTTTTATTTGCAGTAGTGATGGACAGCTGGAGTCATTTTGAAAACAGGTTTTCAAACACTTGTTTTTCTCAAGTGTACTGTAGTACACCTGGTGTAGTCCATCTTGCAAACAATGTTTTCTATTAGCAGGACAATAGCCCGGCTACTGTAGTTGTAAAAATCCTTCAATTTGCAATGTGTTCGATGCTTAAGTACTCTAAAGTGTTACACTTCTAACTCAAGACCTCATGCAACCGCAAAAATGTCAGAGAGCCATATAGATTGCAAAATAGCTGGGAAGGGATTCCATGGCACATTGTTTATGAATTGACGCGCAACTCTTCATAGCCCGGCTATTGTAGTTGTAGTTGTGGGGTGGCATTTCTTTATGGGACTGCACAGCCCTCCATGTGCTCGCCAGAGGTAGCCTGACTGCCATTAGGTACCGAGATGAGATCCTCAGACCCCTTGTGAGACCATATGCTGACACATGCACATTTGTGGCCTGCTGGAGGTCATTTTGCAGGGCTCTGGCAGTGCTCCTCCTTGCACAAAAGCGGAGGTAGCGGTCCTGCTGCTGGGTTGTTGCCCTCCTACGGCCTCCTCCACGTCTGCTGATGTACTGGCCTGTCTCCTGGTAGCGCCTCCATGCTCTGGACACTACACTGACAGACACAGCAAACCTTCTTGCCACAGCTCGCATTGATGTGCCATCCTGGATGAGCTGCACTACCTGAGCCACTTGTGTGGGTTGTAGACTCTGTCTCATGCTACCACTAGTGAAAGCACCGCCAGCATTCAAAAGTGACCAAAACATCAGCCAGGAAGCATAGGAACTGAGAAGTGGTCTGTGGTCACCACCTGCAGAACCACTCCTTTATTGGGGGTGTCTTGCTAATTGCCTATAATTTCCACCTTTTGTCTATTCCATTTGCACAACAGCATGTGAAATTTATTGTCAATCAGTGTTGCTTCCTAAGTGGACAGTTTGATTTCACAGAAGTGTGATTGACTTGGAGTTACATTGTGTTGTTTAAGTGTTCCCTTTATTTTTTTGAGCAGTGTATATATGTCTTACCGAGCGATTCCATAAGTCCACTCAAGTTTCTTCAACTGTCTTCTGATTGTGATTAGAGCAATGTTGATGTTGTGCTGATGCCAGCAGATTCCAGACTGCATTTGCCGATCGCCCATCATCTTCAACCATGGATGGCTTGAAACATCTCGCAGGAAATTGAATACAATGTAAAAATGATGACCAGCAGGGTCAAATAATATAAATAGTGGTTATAGAGGGTGCAACTGGTCAGCACCTGAGACAAGCAAGACTAATTAATAAACATATACAGTTGAAGTCTGAAGTTTACATACACCTAGGTTGGAGTCATTAAAACTTGTATTTCAACAACTCCACAAATGTCTTGTTAACAAACTATAGTTTTGGCAAGTCGGTTAGGACAGCTACTTTGTGCATAACACAAGTCATTTTTCCAACAATTGTTTACAGACAGATTATTTCACTGTATCACAATTCCAGTGGGTCAGAAGGTTACATGCACTAAGTTTACTGTGCCTTTAACCGGTCTAGGACATGCGTTCCGCTAGCGGAACCCCTTTACAACATTCCGCTGAAAAGGCAGCGCGGGAAATTCAAAAATATTTTGTAGAAATTTGTAACCTTCACAAATTAACAAGTCCAATACAGCAAATGAAAGATAAACATCTTATTAATCTACCCATCGTGTCCGATTTCAAAAATGTTTTACAGCGAAAGCACAACATATGATTGTTAGATCACCACCAAGTCAAAAAAAACACAGCCATTTTTCCAGCCAAAGATAGGAGTCGCAAAAAGCAGAAATAGAGATAAAATTAATCACTAACCTTTGATGATCTTCATCAGATGACACTCATTGGACTTCATGTTACACAATACATATGTTTTGTTAAGATAAAGTTAATATTTATATTAAAAAACCTCAGTTTACATTAGCGCCATGTTCAGAAATGCCTCCAAAATATCCGGAGAGATTGCAGAGAGCCACGTCAAATAACATAAATACTCATCATAAACTTTGATGAAAGATACATGTTTTACATAGAATTAAAGATACACTTGTTCTTAATGCAACTGCTGTCAGATTTCAAAAAACTTTACGGAAAAAGCAAACCGTGCAATAATCTGAGACGGCGCTCAGAAAATAAATAAAAAATTTCGCCATGTTGGAGTCAACAGAAATCAGAAATTACATTATAAATATTCCCTTACCTTTGATGATCTTCATCAGAATGCACTCCCAGGAATCCTAGTTCCACAATAAATTGTTGTTTTGTTAGATAATGTCCATTGTTTATGTCCAAGTAGCTACTTTTGTTAGCACGTTTAGTACACATATCCAAACGCTCGTGCAGGTCCAGCCGAACGTCGGACGAAAACTTCAAAAAGTTATATTACAGGTTGAAGAAACTTGTCAAACTAAGTATAGAATCAATCTTTAGGATGTTGTTATCATAAATATTCAATAACGTTCCAACCGGATAATTCCTTTGTCTGTAGAGAAGCAATGGAACGCAGGTCGCTATCATGTGAAATGCGCGTGACCTGGACCTGGCTCTCTGCCAGACCACTGACTCAAACAGCTCCCATCCGGCTCCACATCACAGTAGAAGCCTCATTGAAGGTTCTACAGACTGTTGACATCTAGTGGAAGCCATAGGAGGTGCAAAGAGATCCATATCTTACTGTGCATTCAATAGGGACTGAGTTGAAAATCGACCAACCTCAGATATCCCACTTCCTGGTTGGATTTTCCTCAGATTTTCGCCTGCCATATGAGTTCTGTTATACACAGACATCATTCAAACAGTTTTAGAAACTTCAAAGTGTTTTCTATCCAATAGTAATAATAATATGCATATATTAGCATCTGGGACAGAGTAGGAGGCAGTTCACTCTGGGCATGCTATTCATCCAAAAGTGAAAATGCTGCCCCTTATCCCAAAAAAGTTAAACAGCCTGGAAAATTCAAAAAAACTATGTCATGGCTTTAGAAGCTTCTGATTGACTCAAATTATGTCAATTAGCCTATTGGAGGTGTACCTGTGGATGTATTTCAAGGCCTACCTTGAAACTCAGTGCCTCTTTGCTTGACATCAAGCAAGTCTGGTTCATCCTTGGGAGCAATTTCCAAATGCCTGAAGGTGGAATGTTCATCTGTACAAACAATAGTACGCAAGTAAACAATGGAGCCTTCATACCGCTCAGGAAGGAGACGCTTTCTGTGTCCTAGAGATGAACGTATTTTAGTGCAAAAAGTTCAAATCAATCCCAGAACAACAGCAAAGGACCTTGTGAAGATGCTGGAGGAAACAGGTACAAAAGTATCGATATCCACAGCAAAACGAGTCCTATATTGGCGTAACCTGAAAGGCCGCTCAGCAAGGAAGAAGCCACTGCTCTAAAACCGCCATAAAAAAGCCAGACTACGGTTTGCAACTGCACATGGGGACAAAGATCGTACTTTTTGGAGAAATGTCTTCTGGTCTGATGAAAGAAAAATAGAACTGTTTGGCCATAATGACCATCGTTATGTTTGGAGGAAAAAGGGGGAGGCTTGCAAGCCAAAGAATGCCATCCCAACCGTGAAGCATGGGGGTGGCAGCATCATGTTGTGGGGGTGCTTTGCTGCAGGAGGGTCTGGTGCACTTCACAAAATAGACACATCATGATGAAAGAAAATTATGTGCATATATTGAAGCAACATCTCAAGATTTCAGTCACATCAGACATTGGTCGCAAATGAGTCTTCCAAATGGACAAATGACCCCAAGCATACTTCCAAAGTTGTGGCAAAATGGCTTAAGGACAACAAAGTCAAGGTATTGGAGTGGCCATCACAAAGCCCTGACCTCAAACCTGTAGAACATTTGTGGGCAGAACTGATGAAGCGTGTGCGAGCAAGGAGGCCTACAAACCTGACTCAGTTACACCAGCTCTGTCAGGAGGAATGGGCCAAAATTCACCCACCTTATTGTGGGAAGCTTGTGGAAGGCTACCCAAAACAATTTAAAAGCAATGCTACCAAATACTAATTGAGTGTATGTAAACTTCTGACCCACTGGGAATGTGATGAAAGAAATAAAGGCTGAAATAAATAATTCTCTCTACTATTATTCTGACATTTCACATTCTTAAAATAAAGTGGTGATCCTAACTGACCTAAGACAGGGAATTTTTACTAGGATTAAATGTCATGAATTGTGAAACTGAGTTTAAATGTATTTGGCTAAGGTGTATGTAAACTTCCGACTTCAACGGTACGTTTTAAAACTTTATTTTTTTTATTAACCCTGCATTATAATTGTATAAAAGCCCCTTAGATATTCATTTACAATTCTCAAAATGTTATTAGATCTACTACTTTACAAACATTTTATGATCTGCCAGTATTTTCATTTGGAGATTCCGGTAAAGAAATGTGTATGTAGAGGGTTAACTTTCTTCACCAATTCTCTTAGTATTTTGTACAATTGTGTGACTAGCCTACCAGTTGGTGTAACTATAATGTTAATTTTCTTGAGGAATTTTGCACTATAACAATATTAAAAACTTTCAAATGCATTCATGAATTAAATCGCTTTAGCCGACATGTTGCGGTTCACCTGATGAAGGATTGACTCGATCTATAAACCCAGGACGATAGTAAAACGGGCAATAAGATACACTACAAGAAAGGGAACACATATCTAACTGTAGAAAACGGTTGCAGGTAGGAGGGCCATCTAAAAGGTGCAGATCAGGGGGCCGGAGGGAGTAGCTACGACTCTGAGGGTAGGGTAGGAGGCCCACGCCCTCCGCTTCTCCCTTCCCTCGCCGTGGGGTTCTAGGCCGGGAGGGTCGGGAGGGTAGCTTCGGCTCTCATCCAAGCTCGGATCCCCGCATCTCCATGTTGCCTGGGTTGCGCCCAACAGGCGTCATCTCCCCATTCCCCGTTAGGCACGGCCGCATGTCGAAAAACACTCTTTCCCCGTTAGGCACGGCCGCATGTTAGCACCYCCTTTCCCCATTAGGCACGGCCGCATGGAGCACCCCCTTTCCCCATTAGGCAGGGCCGCATGGCGCACCCCCAATATCACGGTGCACATGGGCCTATTTATATAATGAATATGAATTTGGAAGACAGAAATGATTAAATATTAAAGTATTAGACCTCTCACTGAAGGTGCCAGTCATACAAAGTTAAACTTAAATCCGAACTGGTTGGAGATAAGAGTACATGGCCATAAAGCCTAGATCATTTTTCAAGTTGTTCAAACATTCATAGATGACCAGCAGGGTCAACAATATAAACAGTGGTTATAGAGGGTGCAACCGGTAAGCACCTTGGGAGTAAATGCCAGTTGGCTTTTCATAGCCGAGACAGCAAGTGTGTGCGTGTGCGAGAGAGAAAGAGGATCGAAACACACACAGTAATGCGTGGAATATAACAATAAGAATGTCAGTTTAATGTGCAGATCACCTCCTATTACCCTTCTCAGAGTTTAAGAATTGTGTGTGTTCAATTATTTGTGATATTGTGGCATTTAAAGTATATTGAAGATAGAAGCAATAGGATTTGAAGCAATAGCCTACACACGTGTGGTCAACTATTTCAGCAGTGTTTCGCGCTGCTCTGAGATAAGCATGGGGACTGGTCTTTATAAATAAATTATATTTTTTATTTTCACTGAATCTCCGTTTGGGTATTGGTTAGACTACTATTAGGGTGTGGAAATGTTACATTATTTTGCTCTTAGTACTGTAGCCTACTCCCAAGATATTTTCCTAATGGAAACCCTGAGGTGTTTGGAATAGAAACACCATAATATTAATCAACTGAATGAAGCGACATTTCTTAAAATCAATCCCATATACTATGCTCTTACAAAAAAAGGTTTTAAATTCTCTTGTACAGCCAATATTAAAGACTGTCAAATGCTTCTCAAAGATGCCCTCTGGTGGGCAAACTAGCACTAACTAGCATTAATGGCAACAAAGGCTGACAATTTAWTAACGTGCCATAGAATTCTGCGGCAGCCCGCAAGGTGTGCTGCAGTACGACACAACTTTTACAGGAAGAATCACTGTAGGTGATATCTGACACACAAACATTTATTATGTTGAAGTTTGAACATGTCAGAGTTAGCCTACCTAATTCCGTTTTCCCAATCGACGACTGTTGTTGAGCAGGCAAGGGGTAAGGCTGGAGGTCTTTTCTAAAGCTCCATTGATGGGCATAGCAGCGTAAATCAGCTTCTGGCCCCTCAAAGATATTGGTTGGTCACACACAAACAATGCTGATGAGGCCCCACTTGCTGGTCTATATGCTGCATGTTCGGCTGCAAACTGGACATCTCTCGAACAACTGCAGCAGGCAATCTTATGAGGTGGTGTTGACTGAGAGAGCCTGTGACAGGATTATATAATAGACAGCCAAGTGGTAAATTGCATTTTGTTCTAAAGAAAGGACAAAGCTTTTTGCTCATGCACTTCACAGCCAAAATGACAATACTAGTTTTATCTGCTTGGCTGTGGAATTAGCCTACTAGTTTAATAAGCTGTGGATTTCTTTTATACAACTTTTCAAATAAACTATACATAACCAGTTACATAACCAGCAGTCTATGGTCTAGCTACCAGTATAATCACCACCACTGCACTGTGGACCAACAAACTCCAACCATATATTCTGCATGATAGGGTCCTTCGGCAGGGCATGCAAACCATAGTTGATCAATACATATAGGGCTTTTCAGTCACAAACAGCCGTGATCCTTTGAATGCGTTGGGGGCGATGAAACAACGGAGACCCATTCAATGACGTGAAGCGAATTGGGCAGAGGGGTACAATAAGAGCTAAGACGCTAATATTTGTGTAAACTCTACACAGTTGTGTTCTATGAGTGTCACTGAGTAGGCTGATACCCCATTTCGTGGGCGCACAATCCATAGGTTAGGCTCTACAATATAAGTATGTCCCCAATGCAATTCTGAAGTCTATTACATCCACAGTGCGATTTCAACTGATTTTGTCTTTCGTTGAATTTATATAACATCCCGACCTTGTTTAGCATTATATAGTCCAAATAAATAATGTTTTGGGTACCCTTCCCCAGATCTGTGCCTTGAAACCATCTTGTCTCGGTGCTCTTGCACTGTCAACTGTGGGACCTAATATAGACATGTGTGTGCCTTTCCAAATCATGTCCAATCAATTGAATTTACCACAAGTGGACTCCAATCAAGTTGAAGAAACATGTCAAGGATGATCAATGGAAACCGGATACATGTGAGCTCAATTTCGATTGTTTCGAGGCACAGATCTGGGGAAGGGTACCAAAATATTTCTGCAGGATTGAAGGTCCCCAAGAACACAGTGGCCTCCATCATTCTTAAATGGAAGAAGTTTGAAACCACCAAGACTCTTCCTAGAGCTAGCTGCAATTCCAAACTGAGCAATGGGGGAGAAGGGCCTTGCCTCTGGGGAAGTTTTTCAGCCGCAAGGACTGGGAGACTAGTCAGAATTGAGGGAAAGATGAACAGAGTAAAGTACAGAGAGATCCTTCATGAAAACCTGCTCAGGACCTCAGACTGGGATGAATGTTCACCTTCCAACAGGACAATGACCCTAAGCACATAGCCAAAACAACGCAGAAGTGGCTTCGAATGTCCTTGAGTGGCCCAGCCAGAGCCTGGACTTGAGCCCGATCAAACATCTCTGGAGAGAACTGAAAATAGCTGTGCAGCGACGCTCCCCATCCAACCTGACAGAGCTTGAGAGGATCTTTAGAGAAGAATGGGAGAAACTCACCAAATACAGGTGTGCCAAGCTTGTAGTGTCATACCCAAGAAGACTCGAGGCTGTAATCGCTGCCAAAGGTACTTCAACAAAGTACTGAGTAGAGTCTGAATACTTATGTAATTGTGATATTTCAGTTTTTATTTTTAATACATTTGCACAAAAAATCTAAAAACCTGTTTTTGTTTCGTCATTATGGGGTATTGTGTGTAGATTGATGGGGAAAAAATGTATTTAATCCATTTTAAAATATGGCTGTAACGTAACAATCTGGAAAAAGTCAAGGGGTCTGAATACTTTCCGAATGCGCTGTAGTTTCCTGAAACAAGTCACATATGGCATGATTCCACTATTTGTATCCGTTTTAATCACTTTCAATGGAGGTGGATTTTATTTTGAAGGTGAACCGCAAATGTCACTATTGTGGTTAATCCTTATTCTGGTTAGCTTCATACAGTTGTGCACAGCAGAGTTGTTGAAAATATACAACACATGGCAGAGTTGTTAGTTTGGCACTGCTGATCAGCACACCTTTTGGATTAAAATGTCAGTAAGACAGGAGAAGGAGCATACTGGAATGTATTATGGAGGTTAGAAACTGGTGAGTTTTTGTGTTTTGTGATGCTAGCAAGCATGCGTTTGCACACTGTAGTCATTGCACAACAGAGCTATAGGCGCTGTTAACAATAGCTAGCAATTTGGTTTCTCAGCATTTTGAGTTGTGTCCTGTCTGACAGCGGAATGTGGCTAGCGGAATGTGGCTAGTTCTTACGGTAGTAGGCTGGACACATGACATTTTTTAATTTTCTAATGAAAATGTGTACATTGCATCTACCATGGAGTCCAGTTTCATACTATTACCTTATGTCCCAAATGCTTGCTATAGTTTTGAAGTAATCGTGGAAAAACAGGCTTTACTTTAGGGAATTTTTCACTCTGCCAGCTTGTATTAGTTCTATTGAGCACCGTGACACCAACTCGCCTTCTGAACGTTCTATTCCCAGCCCATTGTTCTCCCTTACTGAAAAAAACTGGTTTCTCTCTAACAGTTGTGGCAAACCTTTTGCCATACTAAATGTAGTAAATATACTAAACATGTATTCAATGTCTTAACATATATTAATAAATGCAATAAAGTAAAATCATCTGCATGGTAATGAAGAAAAGAGCAAAGACTGTATATTTCCCAAATAAATGTAGCTACAACATTTGCATGAGAGATGTGAACACTATGGGGATGTTGACCTTAGGATCTTTAAAGGGGGACCTACATACATTTTTACATCAGTCAAGTGATAACTGAGCAATAGATTTCAACCAATAGTAGTTTAAAAGATTAATTAACTAAATGTGTATGATGAAAACAACACAAAATCAAACCCAGTTCAGAACTATTGCCTTTTTGAGTGAGCTTTGGAGATCTGTGGAAATCCTTCATCCAAAATTTGTTGAATGCATGCACTGAAACAATCAGAAAATACTGAAAACAATGACTGAAAACATTTTATTTTGGCATCTTAAAAGGTAGAAATTAAGTTTAGCCTAATATGGCAATTTATATTATTTTTCCAAAATGAATTATTCTTACACTAAAAAATGCCAAATTTGGTTCATTTTGACAACTCACAGCTGGGCCAATATTGTACAAACAGAGCATTGGGATAGTGCTTCTAATGCAGCGCCTTGGGTTGAGCGTTTGACCCAGCTGCTGGATAAATGAGACTATTTAGTTTATGTCATAACTCAACCCAAGTTATGACATAAACCCAGCACATTGGGTTGTGGGATTGACCCAGCAGCAATCCTTGGGTTATTTTCAGTGTAATCCTCATTGTATTTTTGCCCTCTTTACCACCCCCCCTTTTTTTCTAYACACAATCAAGATACAATGTTGAATGTATAATAATTAATTTGTATTGCCTGCATTTCAGAACATAAATTAGAGCACGTCAGACAATTGTCCACAATGTACAATAATATATAGATGTTTTAAATTGCAAATTGAAAGAAAGCCCTATTGTCTAAGTATGTGTTAATTCATAAGATAAGATGTCATAAGATAGGATTGATTATTCAAATTGATTTATATATTATTTAATGAACCAAACAGTCCAAAAATCTGACTAAAGCCTCAGCTGAACTTGATGTGCACACTCAGATTCTAATCTGAGAATAACAAAGAAATGCGCGCGTGAGACAGTCTGTCTTAAGTGATATTAACACAGATCTTTCTATCAGACAGTGCCAGAGCTAATCAATAGATTAGCACATTCACTGCCACACTTTGGCTATCTTAGGCAACAGCACACTCACATCATGCTGTTTTGCTATACAATAATGGTCTACATTTGGGTAGAGTCAAAACATTGTTACACAGAGAAGTGTAAAATATTACGTTAGAAGTTCACTCTACTCTTAAGCAGTGGTGGAAAAAGTCCTCAATTGTCATACTTGAGTAAAAGTACAGATACCTTTAATAAAAATGACTCAGATAGTATTTTACTGGGTAACTTTTACTTGAGTAAAAGTTTAAGTATTTTGTTTTAAATATACATAGTATTAAAAGTATAAATAATTTCAAATGTCTTATATTAAGCAAACCAGATGGCACAATTTTTTTATTTACAGATAGCCAGGGGCACTTTCCAACACAATTTACAAACGAAGCACTTGTGTTTAGTGAGTCCGAACAGATCAGAGGCAGTTGAGATGACCAGGGATGTTCTCTTGATAAGTGCATGAATTGGACCATTTTCCTGTCAAAATATAAAGTACTTCCAGGGAAAATGTATGGAGTAAAAATTACATTATTTCTTTAGGAATGTATTGAAGTAGAAGTAAAAGTTGGCAAAAATGTACATTTGAAAGTAAAGTACATATACCCCCAAAAAACACATAAGTAGTACTTTAAAGTATTGTTTTGTAGTTGAACTAAAGGCAAACAAAAACATACCATACAGTAGGCAAAAAGCAGGCCAAAATTAAAACAAACAAAAAGTCAAATTAACAGGGCTATAAATAGTGTCTTAAGAGCATATTAACATTGGAATATGAAGGGGAAGGGGATACCTAGTCAGTTGCACAACTGAATGCATTCACCCAAAATGTGTCTTCCAAATTTAACCCAACCCCAGCCTGTAATGTGTGTGTTGTGTAAC